>NW_020524480.1:0-12500 GCF_003368295.1 Carassius auratus
ACACACATACAGTATATATTTTGGAAATATGTACATGTATTTAAATGTGTATTTTTATATGAATAGAATTCATATTATATATACAGATTTAATATATAAACATAACATGTATTTCTGAAATATATAGATACATGTGTTTGTATTTTTCTATACATAAAACATTTCCACAGTACACATATATATTATGTAAACAAAAACTTTTATTTTGGATGTGATTAATCGCGATGAATCTTTTGACTGCACTACTGTTATCACATATAACACGTGATGGTTTATTTATTTGCTTATTTTTACCTATTACTTTTTATATATATATTGCTACAGTATAAATATGTGTGAATGAAAGCAGCCTGATGTTGTGTGTGTGTGTGTGTGTGTGTGTGTGTGTGCTCAGGACTCTCAGTGCATCGACACGTCTCTTCTGGATCCGGCCAGTAACATCACCACACTGGTGGGTCCCAACGCCTTCCGGATCCCTCTGTCCATCCGGCAGAAGCTGTGCGGGAGTCTGGATGCTCCACAGACGCGTGGGAACGACTGGAGGATGCTGGCGCACAAACTCAACCTGGACAGGTCAGACCAGAGTTATGACTCTACATGTATAAAACCTCTTTTAATGGTTTTAGTTTTGAAAGTTTATTTTTTTTCACTATTTAAGTTGTCTATTTTTTTCAAATCTTCTGACCAATCAAATGCTCTCTATAATCTGAAGCCCCGCCCCCTGCATAGCTGTGGCTGAGATGGGTCAGTTGTTCACCGTGTAGTATTTCCTGTGCAGTGTAGGTGATAGGGAACGATTCAGACGGTGTAAATAAGCTTTCGATTGGTGCAAATGACCGAGGCATCACTCATCCGTACTTTGGCTCCAGTCCAGAGAGCATTTATTAAAAACTATTACAACTACACAACCTCAGCATGATTATGACCAATATTTAGTTTTACTAGGAGTTTCATATTGAATCTATGATGTAATCTATTACTGTCGAATGTGGCTTTACCGAGCTCAACGGCTCTGGCCCAAGCAGACATAATCAAAACACTATTGGCTGCTTTAAAAAGGGGTGTGGCTGCTTGACATGTCCCGCCCTCTTTTCCTGTTTCAGTTGAAATTACGACACCACAGAATAATGCTCGTTCAAGGCACTTCATTGGACCTTTATGTTTAATTGGATTTAAATTAAATTGTTTTGAAGTTTATTTTATTTAATATTTTTAACAGGTTTTATTTTAATTTTTCTGTTGTACATATTCAGTTTTTGATTTTTAATGTTGAATTTTTCTTATGATGTAATCGTATGAAGTTTATTTCATATTTTCTTTTTTCACTATTTTACGTTTTTTTCTACTTTATTGTTATGAAAATGTTTAAATGTTTAATATTAATATTTTTTTCATATTTTTAAAACTTTTTCGTATTTTTTTAATAATTTTTTTTTATGGTTAACATATTTTTATTATGAACCATTTAATTTCCATCTGTCTGAATCGACACTTTAATCAGAGAATTCAGGAAGTCTGCAGTCATTGGTTCATGTAAGTGTCACTCAAATGGCAGCCTCATGTCTGATTGGCTGGTTCAGTTTAACCCTTTAACCATCAGATTTGAGAGATCCATTAAATCATTTGATTGGAAAAAGTGATTTAGTTTGTGTTCATATTTCAGTGCACTTTTATAGTTTTTCACTGCTAGTTTAATAATGTTATACATTTTGTGAACACTCGTGGTTTTCCCCCCGTGGCTGGCATGTCACGTGTCTCTGTGTTTTCACTCGTATCGGCAGGAGCGTCTTATATATTTAGTTATTTTTATTAGCTAGTTTTATTTGAATTTTATTTGTTCGTGTTTTCAGTTGTTTTTATTGTGTTATTAATTTATTTGAGTATTTTAGTATGTCTATGTGCTTAAGTTAAAACACGTTTTATAGGCATGATATTTGAGAAAAAATATATATATTTGTTCGTATTTGTACATTTTTTATTTAAGCTGATTTAATGGAATAATTTTAATAGCTTATATTTATTTATATTTTTTTATTCTTCATGTTGTATTTGTTGTTAAAAAATTTGATCCTTTTAATTATTATTTTATTTTTTTTTCATGTTTTTAATAGTTTTTATTTTCATTTGATATTTTAGTTTTATTATAAGCACTGCAAAAGTTCTATCTGCTTAAATCAAAAAGCACACTTTATCAGAAGGCAAGAAATTTATATATATTTTTGTTTGTGCATATTTATTTATGTTAAATTGAAATTGATTGAATGTTATGCTTTTTATCTTTTTTTTTATTTCTGTTTTTATTTTATTTTTTATGTATCCCATTTTTCATTTCGGTTGTGTTTCAGCACCAGTCCAATCTTTCTAAATCGACACACATTTCAGTAGAGATTTAATAACAGGAGCATCAATCTGTGTGTCAGTCACACGTCAGCCTCGTGTCTTCCCTGCAGGTATCTCAACTACTTTGCCACCAAGTCGAGTCCGACCGGCGTGATCCTGGACCTGTGGGAGGCGCAGCACTTCCCCGACGGCAATCTGAACCGTCTGGCCGCGGTGCTGGAGGAGATGGGACGTCACGAGAACATCATGAGCGCCGAGCACTGACACCGTCCCTTGAGATCGCCGCCGGATCACTGTGAGCTGCTCTGAACACGTACGGTTCCTGCTGCAGCCGTTTGCTTTTCTGGTTAGTGGTATCAGTTTCTTAGGAAACGCGACTTCTGCTGTCCAAATACTGGACCTCCGGCTTCCCGCCGTCTGTCCTGGACATCACGTGACTCACATCCGTCATGGCGGTTGGAGGTACCTTTCTATGAACACGTGTTGAGAAATGCCTTTATTTATACTCCGCTCTATATACAGCAAACACATCTGAACTGTAAAGTTTAACAGTGTTATGCTTCTGTTGTCTTTTGGTTATTAATTGTTATAAAACTGAGAGTTCCGCTCCTTGATTCTGATTGGCTGAGCCACGTTGGAAGCTGTTGTACAGTGCGCTACAAAGTAACATACACCTTTGTTTACGTTTGTGTGTTGCTCGGCAACCACTTTGTAACAAACACAACTGATTCTGAGGAGCTACATTGTTTGGTGGAAGAATACTGTTGTTATTAATATCATTACACTTTATTTGCTCTGTTTTAGTCTGTGAAACCTTACTATGTATATGAAGTAACCGGTTTATAAAAGCAATAAGCACCGTGAAGCTGTGGTTTACAGTGAATAACGGCCCTTAGCTGTGATAAATTCACTGTAAACCACGGCTTCTTGGGGCTTACTGCTTTATTTTGTTGCATAGTGATCTGTGTGTAACCGAAATGTGGAAGAAAAAGGAAACAAAGGAACATCTTTGAGCGCTGTATTGCAGACCAAGCTGCTTCGGGGCTGAAGCGTTTCAGGAATAGAGTTTAGTGGCCAGAATTCACAGGTTTCATCGTCAGTCTCGGATCCTTTAGTTGACTAACGGACGGACAGCAGCGGATCGGAGGACGTTCAGGAGATCGTACGGGAGCGTGAGTGATGAACGGATGGATGCATGCGGTAAAATACAAAGTGTACAGAGACCAACTAAACTAATAGCCATTGGAGTGTGTTTGTACATTTGCGTTCACTTCTTGTCCAGATTTCTAAAGCTGTCTATGCAAAACCTGCATCCTTTATAAAGCAAGTTATACATGCTAGCAGTCGCTTTCCATAGGTCTCATACGATTATTATATTTATAGTGAGGATGTTACTTATTCTTTTATGGCACGTTCATGATGTATTTTGCGAACGCTTGCATCTCCTCTGTGAAGTTTCTGTACAAAATGTAAGAAAGAATTTTTAAAACAAGCAATAAATTATATTTATATGCAACACTGAATTGGAGTGTGTCTCATTTCTTTGTTTTTATTTGTGATGAAGTCAGATTTAAAGTGTTTCACAATGGCTGTTGTTTAAAAAAGCTTTACGGGAAAAAGTCATAGGAAAAGGATCGTTCAGGATATATAAATATTACATATACGTTTATGCATTTAGCAGATGATTTTATACAAAGCGACTTAGTGCATTCAGGCTATCAATTTCTACCTATCATGTGTTCCCTGGGAATCGAACCCACAACCTTGTGCTTGATAGTGCAGTGCTCTACCAACTGAGCTACAGGAACACATATCTATCTCACGTGAAAGGTATTCAAGAACATCTTGAGGTGTGATGATTTGTGGAGAACAAAACAAAAACTTGTAATTCAGCTGATGCTTTTATCCGAAGCGACTTACGCTTGCTGTATATGTCAGAGGTCGCACGCCTCTGGAGCGACTAGGGGTTACGTGTCTTGCTCAGGGACACATTGGTGTCTCACAGTGGATTCGAACCCGGGTCTCTCACACCGAAGGCATGTGACTTAGCCACTGAGCCAACACCACCCACAATATTAACTGAACAATAATTTGTTATGTCACAAATTTTGTAAAATATACATTTTTATTGGTTTTAATGATAAATTATTTGAATGTGATTATTTGTGTTTTAATAGTTTTCTTTTCCAGGTTTAAAGCAATAGTTCAGCACAGATTAGGAGGAGTTAGCTGCTTCATCAAATTTGGAGAAAGGTAGAATGTATGTGTGTGTGTGTGAAAGAGAGTGTGTGTGTGTGTGTGAAGGAGAGAGAGAGAGTGTGTGTGTGTGTGTGTGAAAGAGAGTGTGTGTGTGTGTGTGTGTGTGTGTGTGTGTGTGTGAAAGAGAGTGAGAGAGTGTGTGTGTGTGTTTGTGTGAAAGAGAGAGTTTTTCAATTCATGTGAAAATGTTGCTGTTTCTTTGTAAGAAAGGTGAAAAAGCTGCATGTCAGAATTGAGTTGACTTTATTAAAGGGGCAGGAATGTTAAACACGTACATTTATTTATCACTCCATTTACACAGAACTGTGAAATATTAAACTTTTGTGTGTGTGTGTTTGTGTGTGTGTGTGTTAAATAAGGCACAAGGCAACATGAAAACAACGCAAAAAAAAAAAAAAATTTAAACTTTAAACTCATGACAGTCAGTATTTACATTCATATTTTACAAAGACGTATTTCTACAGCGTGAAGACCTGGCCATCATTTCCAGGTTCTGTTTTCTAGAGAACGTGAGGAAAAGCTTCACTTGTAATGTTGGGTGTGTCAGAGTTGGAAAATGCATTTCATTAAATCGTTCAGTTGAGAGTTTGCTTCAAAAAAAAAAAAAAGTCTTGATGAATGTTGAGAGTTTGAGTTGCAGATTGAAGTCTTTACGGTGTATGATGGAGTGACGGTCAGAGTTGATCTGTGATGACCAGCAGGGCGAGTGGCTTGAGTGAACTTTCACAGAAAGCAGGATAAAGCCGCTCTTTCTCTCCAGACTCTTGGGACGGAGTGACTTTCGGGTCACAGTTTGATGTCCTGAGACTCGGACATCTTGGCGAGCGTCTTCTTCACCCGCAGGGCGGTCAGACGGGACGCGGGATTGTGAGCCCAGCATTCGGTCATCAGTTTACCCATCTGCCGCAGACACTGGACAGACACACAAACACACACAGGTCAGATTCATACAGGTCTTGTAATGTAATTGTTAAATACAACATTGTTAAATACACATGAACACCAACACAAAGTTGTTATTACGACTGAAGTTTTTCAGTGTGAAAAAATGCAGCGTCTGTGACAAATAAGGAACGGTGAAAGTAAAGCTTCTGGAAACAAACGCTCCTCAAAAGATCCTGAGGATCAGATTTGAGACTGTAAAACATGATTGATGGAGATTCAAGTAAACCTTTACTTCAGTGGTTTTCAACCTGTGGTCCGCGGCCCCCTAGTGGGCCGTGGTGGTATTGCAGGTGGGCCGCCAATTATTTTCTGTTCATTTCCAGTCCATTCTAGGGCTGTGCGATTAAAAGAAAACGTCCTAAAATCACGATTTGAGCTTGCGCATATGCCTAACTCCAGGTTCACACACTGTCTGTGATGCGCCTTTTTTCTGAGCCAATGTTGACGGATCAGAGCGTTCTCACTGCGGTAAAAGGCTAGAAATAAAAACGTGCGAAAATAATTGATGTCTAACACATGAGCATAGAGTGAATTTGTTAGTGAACAGGATGCAGTTTAAGTGAGAGGAGACACGTTTTAAGTGTGCACACTCTCTCCTCGCAAAGCAGCGTGTATCTGAGCAAGCACGACTGGTTTTGTGACAAAGGAAATCTGCTGCGAACAGAGAGATTCGCACTCGTGCATTATTTTAATGTGCTTTCGCGTTATATTTATGCGCTCTCACTGCTGACCGCATACACTGCATACACCTGAGGCACCGCTACAATTAATGAGCTCTATGAACAATGCATGGCAAAAAAGAAAAAAAAGTCCCTGTATACAGGATTTTTTATTTATTTATTTTTTTTGCCACAAGTCTATACATTTTTTTACATCTTCACTATAGTGATAATTTTGACTTATGTCTGTTCTAGAGATGTTACAACTTTTTGATAAAGCTCTGATTGGTTTTCTTTTGGAAATATGTTTCAAATTAATCCTGAATGCATTTATGACTGTAAAAGCACAATTGCAAAATTGATCAAAAAAATCGCGATAGTTTTTTTTTTTTTTTGTCCATATGGCACAGCCCTAGTTTATTCAATAAATATAGTTTAAAATCTAGCTTCTGAGTACTAAGTTATTAACCCAACAATAGCGGGGTCAATTTTTTTGAAGTGTTCCGCGCAAACATATGTGTTTGGTTGTGTGGGCCGCGAGTTGAAAAAGGTTGGGAACCACTGCTTTACTTGATCAAAATCACTCAGGATTTGACATTTGTGAAGCTACAATTACACTAAAAGAGCTTTGACTGGATAAACTCTAAACTATCAGTCACATGACAGAAGCATGGAAGAGATTGAGTGTGAAACAGCAAATTTTGAAATATATTCATCGATTTTTTAAAACATTACCATATTACATATGATACAGTAGCTTCCTAGGGTTAAGCAAGGACTCATGAAACCAAGAGCCAGTTTTGGTAAAGGTGGCAACTTCGTACGATGTTTGTACCTCATCGCTGCTCCAGCGGTTTGGGAACGAGGGTCTCTGTCTCTTGATGCACACCACCTCCCTCATGTCCTCGTAGGACGGGTCGGTTGGCACCAGGTCGTGATACGGCAGCTGATACTCCTCCACGATCCCTTCAGAACCACACAAACAGCAGAACAGATCATAGACATCGCTTTACAGTCAATTACTCTTTTTCCTTTTATATATCAGTTGATTACTAGTTATGACTAGTCAGATCAGATCCAGATTACAAAAAAGACAAATATCGGTTGATATATCAGTCGGATCACATCTAGGGAAAATACTTGCCAAATATTGGCCGATATATCGGCTGAGGACTAGTTGTGATTGATCAGGTCAGATCCAATTTTTTTTTTAAATACCACATATCCGTTGATATATCAGTTGAAAACTAGCTGTTATTGGTCAGTTCAGATCAAAATGTAAAAAATGGCAAATATCATCCGATATATCGGTTTCGATCCGTCAGATCAGATCCGATATTAAAGACATGCAGCTAAATAAATACATAAATAGGCTAAATAAAAAATAGCTTTTTACAAACACATCTGAACAATTGATATCATCACACTTTAATTACATTACATAAGGTGCAATATAATAAACACCTATTTGGAGTTTTTTCTTTGCATTAATTTGAAAACAACACTTCATAAAAAAAAGCTTCCAAAAGCTTTACACTGAGCAAAGCATGAAATGGTAGTGTTTTGCCTGAAGGACAAAGTCTGCCTGAAATGTGTACTGGTACTAATGCAGCAACCACCAATTATATCACAGCTTCACTCTTTCACATCCAATCAGATCCCGTCAGGTCAAATCAAGCAGCCGGACATTGTCTTGCACTCACCGCCGGACACACATCTCCTGGCCATCTCCCACAGGATCAGGCCGAAGCTGTACATGTCGGCCATGATGTAGGACTGGAAATGACTGCGGTTCAAGCTCTCGTCCAGCACCTCTGGAGGCATGTAGCGTTTGGTGCCGACCCGCGTGTTGGGCGGGATGTCAACTTCATTAGTGTCGCTGACAACAAACAAACAGCAGTCAAACATCAGGTGCAATAAACACAAACACACACGTGCATCAAACAACACCTTCACATCAAGATATACTCTATATTTCTGTTTTTAAAGTTATTTTGGTGCATGCATGCATGTATGTATAAATAACAGAGTCAGATAAATGTTTCTAAACATACAATTTCAATCCAATAAAATACAATTGCAGTAAAAAGTACAACACTCACAAAATATGTTCAATTAAACAGTTGCATAATTATATAAAATACATTTTTCTTAATTCTGTATAATTTCCTTTTTTATTTAATAACAAAGCATTTTGACATTAAATTTGATATGATGGTCCATGATATAAATGTGGCTAAAAATGAAATCTGTATACGTTTTAAAATAACACAAAATTGATTCATCTTTTAGTTTTGTATAATTTTACTGTTTATGTTTTGGCTGATAACTGATATAATGATATATATATATATAATGTTAATACTTTTGTATAATTTCTTTATTAATTTATACAAATATAATCATGACGTTACATCACAAGTTACAGTTAGTTTATATAACTCTAATGTTTAAAAAAAAAAAATCAAATCAAATGCCCTTGTAATTTTTTTCCCCACATAAAGCAAATTACTAAAATACACAAATCACAGGAAAAATGTTATTGTCTATTTTACAATCTGTAACCTGTCCTAAAATTAAGCCTTGCTAATTATCTGTCTACTATCAGTCTAATGTAATAACATTATAAAGGCCATAGTACTGCTGTACCTGATGAATTTGACAGCGAGCCCAAGGTCAGCAATGCAGCAGCTGCCGTTCTTCTTCACCAGGATGTTTTTGCTCTTCAGGTCTCGGTGAGCGATGGCCGGTTTGCCCTGTGTGCCAAAGATTTCGGTGTGCAGGTGGCAGAGGCCGGATACGGCAGAGTATGCCAGCCGCAGCAGTGCTTTGGTGTCCAGTGTGGTGGATTTGAGGTAGTCGTACAGCGAGCCATTCTCATGATAGTCCGTGATCAGATACAGCTGCGTCCACGAGCCTGTGCCCTTGATATCCGCTGCGATGAAACCTGACGGGAACACAGGAGAAGGACAGGGTTCACATATATCTGATCTGACCAATTAGAACCAGTGATCAACCGATATATCGGCCGATATTTGGCATGTCTTTAATTTTGTTGTTCAACCGATATAGGCGGTTTCATCATGTGCACACGCCTGATCCTAAGTTAACTGGTCGGTGTTCGTTTATAAGTCAGTCCATGTACAAAAGCAGTTAAAGTTAAGGTGATGTGTTTCCCATACATTTATTTATTTGTGGCACTCACAATATCAAAACTGACCTAAAGGCTTCATTGAATAAACATGAGCACGTACTTGCACATTTAAAAATCTAAATGAGGCACGGGTGTTTATATATCATAGTGTTTCTGAAGGAAGACTATCTTTAATTAGTCTATTAAATTATCAATGTCATTATCATTTCATCTTGCATGTTATATGCCTGGTAAAGCAGCGGCTTGCTTTGTGTACAGCAGCTCCTGGGGAAACCTCTGTTTCTCCCACTTTAAAGCACCTCCTGCTGGCAGAGAATCGGTAAGTCTGATTTACGCAGCAAACATATTTTGCTGATCAAAAACAATATAATTAGAGAGACTAGTTAGCTGTTGTTATTGATTCTATTTGGAAGTTTACAGGAAGTTAAGTTAGGTCACAAAAGCGTGCATGTGCAGTAACGTTTGTTTACGTTGTTGCTGTTGAAACCATGAATATCGGTCAATATGTTCAACCGATATAACAGATGATATTTGCCATTTATTTTTATGTGGATCTGATCTGACCGATCAAAACTAGTCCTTAACTACTATATTGGACAATATGCTGCAATTTTTTTCCAGATCTGATCAGACCGATCACAACTGGTCCTCAGCCGATATATCGGCAAATATTTGGCTTTTTTTTTTAAAGACGTGATATGACTGATATGCTATTTTACAATCTGGATCTGCTCTGACTAATCATAACTAGTGATCAACCGATATATCAAACCAATATTTGCCATTTTATTTATTTATTTTTGTTCGGCCGATATGTCTAATAGTGCAACAATTTCTGACAACAATTTCTGACAACAACTTTCTTTACTTGTTGATTAAAATCACATCTCACGGTTTCAGAATCAAGATGCCATTAATTTTTTTTTTATTCACATTTATACTTTATACAATTTAGAAAATATTGTGTTAAATAAATATAGATTAAGTTTTAGTTATGCATCTTTTACTATCTAGCTTTACATCAGCCATAAGCCACACTGCTTTAATATATCGGCATCGCTTATACAAAAAAAGAGGATGTCCTTACCGAGGATGTTCTCGTGTCTCATCAGGACGGTTTGGTAGATCTCGGTCTCTCTGAACCAGCTGGCCTCTTCTGTGGTGAAGAAGACCTTTACAGCGACACGTTCTCCCCTCCAACGGCCCATCCACACCTCGCCGTAACGGCCCTTCCCGATCTGCTTCACCATCTGGATCTGTTTGGCAATGGTTCGCTGCACCTGCAGAGGAGATAATGGGATGCATTAACACGAAACCACAGCGTTTGACTTGAAGTTTAATTAGATCAGCAAAGTCTGTAGCACTACAAACATTTACTACTACAGTTATTTGCACATTTTCACTTCCACATGCTGTAGTGTGTATTCTACGTGGAGTCCAAATGTAACTCTACAAATGACAGTAAAAAAAGGCAATAAAACATATCGGTTGGCTGACCTGTACTGATTTCTGCCTTTTCTAATAACTTTTACCTTCATCTTGCATGGTTCAAGCTGTCTTGGATGTGCTCAAATGTGAACTATTCCTCACACTGAACATTTTTAAGTATGGCTTTTTGTAAATATTTTTGTATACAGTAAAATGTTTTACTAAAAACAATATATACGTATATAAACTGAAAACATACACGAAAAAATATGGAAAAACATTACTTATATAATGAAGGTAAAAAATAGATTATAATAGAATAATAGTTATGCAAACTATTTTAAGTCAAATTTATTTATTTAGTTCTGTATAGTTTTCAGTTTAATTCCTAAATGTGTATACTTATTTTTATTAGAATATTTTACTGCAGACAAAAAAAAAATGAAAAGATGGATTAAAAATCAAACTGAAAATTATAGAGATTTTTTCTGCAAAATATGCATATTATGTTTATAATATATTATAATATATATTATAAACATAATATGCATATAACATGTTTATAATATTATGCATATAACATGTTTGAATATTAAGCATTTAAGGAACACTTTTGCATATTTTATACAATTCTGTATAAATTTATGACGGTTTTGATAAATGTTTTGTTTGTCTAAAATTATAATAATAAAAGTTATATCAAAAAGGAACAATCAGTCTTTTTGTTTCTTAAATTATATTTTAAAATAAAAGTTGTTTGTAATACTAGACGTAACACAAATAATAAATCATAATAATAATTCCACTGTTACAGAAACTGAACACATTTGAATCAAAATAATGCCAATTAAACTGAAGAAAGCGATGTGTAAGATAACAGTTTCCAGGTGAAGAGTGGACTGTTGTGATGCTTGTGTCTGACCAGCAGAGGGAGTCCAGATCCGCTGCCGGAGCTCTGAGACTGTTCGATCAGATCCTTCAGAGATTCTCCGGCCGGGATGAAGGTCTCGTCCTGCTCCAGACCCATGCTGTAGCGCGCCCGTGTCACCTGACGGTTATACCTGACACACGTCAAACACAAGACATGAATACAAGTGAGTGGCTGCGAGTGATGAGGATGAGGAGGAGGATGCTGATGTACCTGTAGTAGCAGTATATGAGGATGAAGATCAGCAGGATGCAGCAGATGAACACCCAGGTGTACAGAGCCGTGTGATCAATGCTGCTGTCCTGATCTGAAAGACACCGAACACTTCAGTCACGTGTGTGTGTGTGTGTGTGTGTGTAGAAACACAAAACAGCTTCATCGTGACTAGTACGAGTGCTGTGTTTTAAATCATCATCTTCCACCTAGAACACAGCAGTGTGTTTTTTTCACACTCAAATGCACAATATTTTGAGGAAAATCATGTTTGAAACACTTTTCACATTCTGTTCTCAGGTCAGTGTGTTCAGAAGGGAAACCGAGACATAATCGATCATCGTCTTCCTGCAGCTCTGTTCTCGAGTTTCTGACGGACGACAGCGAAGAGAGCTGCTCGCTGGGACTCTAACCTTACACACACACACACACACACACACACACACTCCATAGAGATCTACTGTTTGATATGAAGATAATTATAATAACTGGAGACTAACACATACTCATCCACTAGAAGAAAACGTACTGTATGAAACAATACATGTGACAGTCCAGGAGTAAAACAGTTCTC
>NW_020524480.1:15000-37500 GCF_003368295.1 Carassius auratus
TGTGCGTGTGAGTTTGTATGTATGCGTGTGAGTTTGTATGTATGCATGTGTGTGTGTGTGTGTGCAGGTGTGTCTCTCTGTGTGTGTGTGTGTGTCTCTCTCTGTGTGTGTCTGTATGCAGGTGTGTCTGTGTGTATGCAGGTGTGTCTCTGAGTGTGTGTGTGTGTGTGTGTGTGTGTGTGTGTCTGTGTCTGTGTGTGAGTGCATGTGTGTCTCTGTGTGTGTGTGTATGCAGGTGTGTGTCTCTGTGTGTGTGTGTGTGTGTGTATGCAGGTGTGTGTCTCTGTGTGTGTGTGTGTGTGTGTGTGTGTATGCAGGTGTGTCTCTGTGTGTGTGTGTGTGTGTGTGTGTGTGTGTGTGTCTCTGTGTGTGTGTGTGTGTGTGTGTGTGTGTGTGTGTGTATGCAGGTGTGTGTCTCTGTGTGTGTGTGTGTGTGTGTGTGTATGCAGGTGTGTCTCTGTGTGTGTGTGTGTGTGTGTGTGTGTGTGTGTGTATGCAGGTGTGTGTCTCTGTGTGTGTGTGTGTGTGTGTGTGTGTGTGTTGTACCTGCAGGTGTTGTTGGTGGAGTCTTCAGGACAGTGATGATAACAGTGACACAATAACATCCTCTCTGGAATCACTGCTGTCACGCTGCTGCTGCTCTCCTTCCCAGAATTCCTCTGTAACATGCTCTCCAGCACGTTCGCTACAGGAACACAGATCCACGTTAAAATACTACCATAGACAAGTGTCCTGTGGACACAAATCAGCCATTAAAACAGTAATTTGGTAACCAAGCAGCCTCAGAGCTCGTAATACATCTGTCCTGAAGTTCAGAGTTTGTCTCTAATGATCAGTTTCACTCCAATGTGCTCGAACAGCTAAACAGGTTTAAATACACACGAGTGTGGTGTGAAGATCTGATTGTTTGTGTTAATGTCAGTGAGTCACTGTGTGTGTGTGTGTGTGTGTGTGAAGAACAGTCCGTACCGCTCTGATATCACAGCTGCCAAGGAGATAAATCCGCAGATGCTCTCGGCCTCGACAGGATTATCAGAAATACTGAGACAGACTCCTGTCGCCGGCCGAGCGTGAGCACAGACGCTTTGACGATTCACAGAGTCACGATCGCATTCACATCTAACTACAGACCGACACATGAAGCTCAAGACTGGCCCTTTATCAGAAATAATACATCGTGCATCATATCGCGACAGCATGAGTTTGATTTATTCAGTCATTTATTTGTTTATTTGTACAGATCTAGTATTTCTGTATTTCTCTTTCTTTCTATCATCACGCCGCTCCGTCAGTTCATTCTTCGAGATTTTACTCTCGTTTTCTTTTCCTCATAAACAGATTTGCCATCTCAGACGAACGATAATAACACAAAGATAAAAACTGTGTGACCTTGAAGAAGAGACGAGATGTTCACAAGAATCTGAAAACAATGACGCTGATAAACGTCAAAAACAAAACAGATAAGCTTTTATCACTTAATTTGTGCAGATTTTGTTTTTATTTTACTTTTACATTTAGTTTTTCATTTATTATTTTTTTTATATCTAACTTCATTTTTATTCTTTATGGCAAAGCAATGACACTTCATACATATTTCTTCCTTTTTGTCCTACTGGTGTTCTGCACCACATACAAGTGCTTCAGCAATATAAAGATACAGTTATTTCTCAAGCTGATAAACACATTCAATCTCTGACGGCAAACCAGCAAGGTCACTCAGAAACCTGAGACTATCTCACACACACACACACACACACACACACACACAGTTTAGACACACAACGCAGCAGCGCTGGAGAATCATCCGTCACTTTTCTCTTTCTTTAGTCTTTCTGCTGCTGCTACATAACAATCAACGTTGATCTTCACAGAGTCCTGTGCATTTACACTACACTAAACTACAAGAAAATAAAAAAGAATAATAAACACATTTACAGAGCAAATATTTTATTTTTTTTATTTTTATATTCAATATTTATTTATATTCAATATTTATTTATATTCAATATTTATCAATTAATTTTATTTATTTATTTATTGGTAATTTCAGAATAAAAAAACAATATTATTTTCATTCAAAACTAGATTATTTATTATACATAATTTATGAAAACCCAATTAGGTTTTTTATTTATTTATTTTTATTTTTTTACAAACCAGGGCCAAAACAAAACAATTAAATTAAATTAACTTAAAGCCTCATATGAATTGTTTGATGATTATTTCTGGAGTCTAATGGTCAATAAATAAATGCACACATTGATGTCTGAGTTAATGAGTAAAGCAGAGAGAGAGAGAGAGACACACACTCTCATTCACAAACACACACACACACACTCAATCACACACACACACACACACTCTCATTCACAAACACACACACACACACACAATCACACACACACACACACACACACTCAATCACACACACACAATCACACACACACACTCAATCACACACACACACACACACACACACTCAATCACACACACACAATCACACACACATATACACACACACACACTCAATCACACACACACACACACACACACTCAATCACACACACACAATCACACACACATATACACACACACACACTCAATCACACACACACACACACACACACACACACTCAATCACACACACACACACACACACAATCACACACACATACACACACACACACTCAATCACACACACACACACACACACACACACGCACTCAATCACACACACACACACACACTCAATCACACACACATACACACACACACACTCAATCACACACTCACACACACACACACACACACTCAATCACACACACACAATCACACACACATACACACACACACACACTCAATCACACACTCACACTCAATCACATACACACACACACACACACACAGATCTCTGACCTCAGTGAGTTCACACAGGAGTCAGACGCTCTCTGAGCTCATCATCAGTGCTGCAATATCTCAACTATATCAAATATTGAATAATCTAACGTACACGCAACGATAGTTTATAGTTCCACAAATCTGCCAACATTTACAGCATTAATCGGCTTTGACCTTTGACCTACAAACTCATGTTGAATGAATCCTCACAGTCACATGAATCAAACGCTTTTCTTCCTTCGTTCCAGGCGGAAAGACGAGTCATTTAACTGGTTTATTTGTGTCTAACATAACGAGTGATAATAAATCATAACAGCCTTTCCAACACTCTGCTCTGCATCGCAGTAAAACCATCGTTTGAGGACATGAGAACAGATTTGATAACAGGACACACTTACAGTCCAGCCATGATAAACAGGACAGCAGCGTCAGACTTCACCACAGACACAGAGGAACTGTAATAAACATCACGATACTGACGAATTCTTCCATAATACTTGATCATTTATCCTCAAACCATTCAATAACTTTGAGATTTAGTGTCATACTAGTGTCTACTCTGAGTATAATACTGAGTCTAATAGTCTGAACTTCTTTATAGTTATAGCTACAGTAAAGATGTTTGTGTGACTGTAATTCTCTCTGATTAACGCTTGAAGCGAGTGAAACCTGACCGATGGCTCGTGACGGATCAGGATGCGAGCGTCGTCTCTGAACAAACACGTGACGCTGCAGCTTTCCACGCCATGTTTAGACACACACACACAGAGAGAGAGAGAGCCGGGCCCTTCTATCACACACACACAGGGCCGCAGGGACCCTGGATAAACCACACCTGTGTGTGTGTGTGTGTGTGTGTGTGTCAGGATCTGCAGCTGTCTGCGCTCCATCATCTGAGCGTGTGCGGTGTCAATACGAGCGGCTCCACACACACACACACACACACACAACCATCTTGTCATATTCACACCCAAAAATCACTGCTGTGAACTATTCAGAACTGAACTGACATTCAGTTTCTAACCCAAACACTCTCCCTGTCTGTCATTGGTCAGTCAAACAGAAAGTCCCGCCTTCAACTCACGCTATTGGTCAGTGTCAGGCTGCCTGGGACCAATCACAGCCACTGTGTTCCCTCTTCAGAAAATCAACCACTTGATAGTTCACTTATGTTTGACTGGATATTAAACTAGAAAACATCATCAGAATAACTCTAGTATTTCTACTGTGATTATTATTACTTCAGTTTGAATCTGAATAGAGTTCAGCGCGGGGGCGTGGTCACGGAGGGAGACAAGAAAAACAGACATTGCGTTGTTTTGATATGGATTACTTTATCACAGAATATTTGTTCGGCAGCACTTGTTTAGTTTAAAAGTAGACATGTCAAGCTTTCTATAGATATCTCTCATGTCTCTTCGTTGAGTATTCACGGAGTTACACTTCATTTTAATGACGTGTTTGTAAATGAAGATCAGCGCAGACAGCACACCTTGTTTGTTATCTTTATTTTATAAGTGCACAAAGTTTTGTTGTTATTATGTTTGTATCCAAAAAAAAGTAGACCCTTTACAGATTCGATTGATGTATTGCTCTTATCTGTACGATTAAAACTGAAAGTGTAATTTAAGTTCTTTTCAGGGTTATCAGGAGAAAATGACTCTAAACGCATATACAGGTTAATGGACTCCAGTAATGTGATGCTGACTTCATCAGCGTCTGTCCTCCGGTCAGGAACAGAGTCTCTGTGAGGAGTGTGAGCTCGGGTCCCAGGGGTCAGGGGTCACAGGTGCAGGAATCTGATCCGTATCCTGTCAGGAAGCCCTCGGTTTCCCGCGCAGCTCGGATTCGTTACGGAAGCTCGGCTGCTCATGTCTGAATTACAGGAATGTGATAAACGCAAACACGACTCGATGAGCTTCTTCTGTTGTAGTCATTTATCATTTATTAATTTACAGCCATGAAAAAAATTTGTGTTTTACGTGACTGTAACTTTCAGAACTCAAACATTGTCTCCATTTATTAATTACTTATTATATATACACACTCCTGTTCATTTGGGGTTGGTAGTAAAATAATGTTTTTTGAAAGAAGTCTCTTTTTTTGTCTCACCAAGGCTGCTTTATCTTATCAAAAATACAGTAAAAATTGTGAAATATTTTTACAATGTAAAGTAACCGTTTTCTATGTAAATGTATATTAAAGTGTAATTTATTTCTGTGATGCTCCGCTGTATTTTCAGCATCATTCCTCCAGTCTTCAGTGTCACGTGATCTTCAGAAATCATGAAAATATGATGATTTACTGCTCGAGAAGCATTTCTGATTATTATCAATGTTGAACACAGTTGTGCTGCACAATATTTTTGTGGATATCGTGATACATTTAGTTTTTCAGGATTCACAGAGGAATAGAAAGTTCAGAAGAACAGCATTTATTTGAAATAGAAACGTGTGTGTCTTAAAGGCACAGAAGCAACATTTTTAAAACTTTGTTTAAATGTCAATGAAAAGGGAGTTGAAGTGATAACATGAAGAGCGTAGGAGCCATTCCTGTAAATGAAGCTTGTGTTTCTGAGAACTGTAAGACAGAAGTCTGTAGCCTTGAAAACACCTGCAGTGAACGAACAGCAACTGAACCCATCAGGAACCAACTCAACTCCTAGAGTTTCACTGAGAGATTAAGCTGCAATAAGATGTCCAAATATGTCATTTTAACATTTTATTACAGATACGTTTTTTTTTTTAACTAACAATTTAAAAAATTACAATTTTACTTCAGTTTTAGTTAACTGTAATAAACCTGACATGAAGATGGCATGGCTTCCTTTTTTTTTTTGTCCATTATTTAATTCTTATAAAATTTTAACATTTCAGCCATTTAACATTATATATATTTTTTTGTTTTATATATATATCAAAATATATACATATCATTTAAACTGCCCATTTTTAATTACACACAAGTATTTTATTGATTGCTGTTCAATTTCATCCCAATTGAAACAAAGCAATTTTTTCAGTCTTTGCTTATCCATGATATTAATTTGCATGATTAATTTTTGATTTTAGATGTTTTTTTTTTTTTTTTGATCTCTTCTGATCTGTATTCTGGGAAAGGGTTCTCTGTGAAGGATGAATGCTTAGCCAAACTGAGTTTTTGAGTAAAAATACTTCACACCAGAAGTGCGTCTATGAACCAATATTATTTAAAACATGCACTGCTGTTGAATCAGATATTAGTATATTCCACACAAAGCTGTTGTAAATCCTTAAAACTATGAGCTAAAACAGCATTTGTCCTGATTCTTTTATGATTATTAATCATAATAATAGAAAGACTACTTATTAGCACTTTTATGAGTTCATGTTTCACTGCAGGTGAATTTAAATGGTGTTTAAAAACTTATGCATATATATTTTAACTTAACATTTTAGTGTTGATTAACAAACAAACAAACTCCATGCATATATGAAATTTGAGCTGAAACTGACTCTGAATGTAATTTTTACATTTTAATAGTTTATTTTCCTTTTCAATACTTCAATACTTATTTTTAATTTGTCACTGCATGAGCATTTTAGAAACTTTGCAGCTTCCTAAAACACACTTTCTTTCACACATGCATGCACATTTTAACCTAAAATCTTGATTTTGGGTTAAAAGATAAACTCGGACACATTTTGCATCAACTATCAATGCATTTATTAAATATGAGCTACCATGCACTCTAAAAGTAATTTTTTTACATTTTGTTTATGAACACAACAATGTCTTAATATGAGCATCTCATCCACAATATATACACGTTCGCATGTTCTGCAGTGTGACAAACTCCCTGAAACTACTTCAAACTTCATTTTTGTGGATTCCTTCATAATTCTTGTTCATGATTATCCATTATATTAATTAACAGACTACTTATCTGTAAGTTCCTTTATCATCACACGAGCACTGAACAGGTGACTAGAAACTTTCTAGTTACCTAAAATACATGCATGTACCGTATATTTCAACCTAAAATCTTGCTGTTGATTAAAAAACAAATTCCACAAACACATTTTGCATCAGCTACTCGTGCATATATTTAATATGAGCTGAAATGGTTTTGACTGTTATAATGTTTAATATGAGAGGGTAAGCAAGCTGCATGATTCTCCTTCCTTAAAGAATAATTCGCAGAGCTTCAGTTCTCAAGGAAGAGCCGATGCGCTGAAGGTCCCTCGTAAGCGCAGATGTGTTGGAGTCTGTTTATCTCCACACTGACCTTGACAGTGCCATAAAACACTGAAGGACCCGTTCTCCCTCGTATCACTCCACAGAGCATGAAATACTTTCAACCTTTCACGATTCACAGAAACGCTCAGGAATGCACAACCGCAGACGACTCTTAAACAACAAGACACCAACCACAACACCAGCTGAATCATGAAGCACTTACAGCGAGCCGTTTAGAAGCAGAAATGAGAAGCATCTAAGGCACGTCTGAAGATGCAGGTGAAAAGGAATGCACGTACACAAATAGAGAGCCAATGCAAACACAAACCCATTTCACTTCTATAATGTGACGTCATCTGTAGAGGTTTGAATTGATTTTACAGCCTGATGCCCAACTGTGTGTTTAACAAGTGTCTGACAGTAGATCTCTCTCCACGTCTCAAAGACTTCGCCAAACGCCTGACCGACCAGCAGAATCACACACTCGACTTCTCAAACTTTAACTAAAAAGACAGAAATGTCTTCTTAATATGAATCATCCACGGGAAATATCGGACATAAGGTTGACATCCTGTGGTGTGACAAACTTTCTAAAACCATGAGCTAAAACAGCATTTTATAATTATTGTTCATCTTATTAATTGACAGGCTGCTTATTTTAACTTTTAAAAATGCATTTGTCACTTAAAGAGGATTTAACAGACCATTAGACTACTTCCAGTTACCTAAAACACACTTTTCCTTACACATGCATGTCGTATATTCTTTAAAAAATTTATAAAAAAAACTCCATGGACACATTTTGCAACAACTACCCGTGCTTATATTAAATACACCTTGAAATAGACTCTGAAAGTAGTTTTTACTTTTATATAATTTTTTTTTTATTTTTATTTTTTTTTATGAAATGTCCACAATGCATGAAGTCTCCCTGAAACTATGACCTAAAACAGAATTTTTTCAAATTCTTTTACGATTATAATTCACTATTATCATTATTATTTTTAAGTTAATTTGTCATTGCAGCAGCATTTAAACAGGGGATTAGAAACTTTCCAGAAACCATGCATCGACATTTCAACCTACAGTAAAATCTTGGAGTTGATTAAAAACAAACTCCACGGTCAAGTTCTGGGTCAACTATCCATGCATATTTTAAACAGAATGTATTTTATAGTTCTCCCCGGTGCATATTTGGCAAATGCAGCGCTGCATGTTCTAATCATGAAATATGACGTGCAGCATCAGAGATCAGACACAAACAGACACCAGTGAAACGCTGCCATCAGATCCGAACATGCACAATCCAGCAGATGAAGATGGTAGTAAATACTGTACTCACCCTGAGTGGACGAGCGCAGCCACAGCACGCCCAGCTGAAGCAGCATCGACATCCAGCGGGTCCCAACCGTCCGAACCTGTAGCTCCATCCCTGAGACTCGAGCCGCCCGCCCGCACGACCAGGGCATGGAAACACACACACACACACACACGCGCGCACGCTGCTCCCTCCACAGTTACTCCACACTGACGGCCGGCCTGCGACGAACAGAGAGAAAGAGGGTGTTACGCTCTCCCTGCATTTGGGACGGCCCCTCAGCTCCAGACACTTTTTGGAAAAGACAATAAAAGCAGCAGTTGATCTCTGCGGCTCAGCCGGGACCCCGGTGGACCCTCCTCACGCCCCGCACCGCTCACACACAGGGGAGGGCCATCCGCTGAAAGGAGGACAGGAGGGGCAACCGTGTGACCCCCAAAAACAGCCTCCAGCGCTCGGTGGGCCGCCTGTCACGTGACTACAGCGCCTGAACTCCTGCTGCACTGACAAAGCAACACCAGTGGTGTCTAGATTGATTATTAACTGGCACTAGTTTCTTGAAAATAAGTGAGTGGAGTTTGCATGTGCAAAAATGGTTACCAGGGTGAAAACAGACAAAAATAGCATTGCTTTACAGTGCAACAGCTTGTGCGTATTCTGTACAATCCTGTGGTTTAGCTGGTTTAATACTAAACTTTAATATTTAGAGGTTTTTTGTGTCATTATGAGCTCTAATTCTAGTGATACATTACCTATGTTTAACAGCATTTTAAACTGCAAATGTTACCGCAAACATCAAAAACATGAAAGCAAAATGAAACCGCATGTATTCTCACTCAAAGTGCTGTAAGAACTAGTTCCTGGCGGTCGGTTAAGCACTTCCTCATTTCTCCTGTAGGGGGCCAGCGGCTGATTGACAGCTCATTATGAGTGGGTTAAAGAAGACAAAGCAGTAGTAAAAATACACAAGAGCAGGAAGAGCGCATGATAAAAGGCATTCACACATCAGGTGATGGCAGGACCGGGGCTCACCTCGGGACACGACACGCCCCCATCGCCCTAATCTCACCCAAACACTCAATAACACATGCAACTTCAGCCGATTAGGAGTTAGTGCCATTACTGACATTTTTTTATTTATTTAATTTTTTATTTAATACTTGGGGACAGGGTTAAACTTTATTTATTTATTTGTTTATTTTGCTACAACATGCTATAAATCAATGCATGCTGATGAAATTTTATTATAGTTTATAGTTTTATGGAAATGAAAGTGGTTAACATCCAACCCGTTCTTTTTCATCAGTAGTATTATTTGTGATTGAATTTTGTGAACAAGAGTTTCTCTTTTGCTGCGTTATAAGACCGGCTGATGCTTTCACTTTCGATTTCGCGATCTTGTCAGGTTTTACAATAAAATGTCATTTTTATCCATTTTTAAATTACAATACTATAATGACAAAAAGTGCGATAGCTGCAAATCACGTCGTTATTGCACTGCATGAAATATGAGTACACTAATGCATAAGGAGTCAATATTTTATTAATTTGATTTTTAGATTATGAAGAATGATTTGTTGAACTTTAATACATACCTTCCGCAATATATTTTTCAATTACTTTCAAAAAGCTGTAGGGACAATATCGACTACGTGATATAATGTGTATTTAGTTATATATGTGCTAAAAAGAGTAAATCAAATAACAACAATAAAACACATTAAACACAAAATAATTGTTGTTGCTGCTGATGTTGTTAGTAGTAGTATGAGTACTTTTAATATTAAAAATAAAAACTGTTGTTTATTATTATTATTATTTATTACTATTTATTATTTATGTGCCAAAAGTTGACATAAAACAAAACAATAAAAACAATGATAAAACACAATAATAATAATAATATAAAAAATAAATGAATATATATTAAAACACGCCTTTTGTTGCAATCTATTAATGTAATTAACATTAATTAATATTAATGTTTATCATTGTGTCAAACAGTATTAAAACGATAATTAAAACAATAATAATATATTTTTAAATACACTGAGAAAATATTAAAATAATCAGTGTTAGTATCTGTCATAAAATTTCACTGAAGTAACTTAGTTACCATCTTAACACCTGCAAGGCAACATTCTAACTTTCTTCAGTAAATGTAAATCTAAAATTCCATTTGAATATGAATGTATTTTATCAGCATGATTCCCACACTGTCACTTTTCTCTAACGCATGTACCACAGTAACCCCGATCTGAACTCAAAGATGAGATCAATCACCCCACATTCCCTCCGACGCTCCACACTTCCCTCTTTCTCCAGCTGTGGCGCTGTGAAGGTGGGAGTAAATGTGAGTGTGTGTGAATGGATGTTTGTGGATGAGCTAAAAACAAAGAGAAAGTGAGAGTGGGAACAATAGTGTGAGTTCAGTGAGGTGGCAGTGATGCTGTGCTCGTTTGGTGTGATTACATGCGATCGGGGCGAGCTCTCGGGAAGCTGTGAGTAGGTCAGGCCCATTCACACACTGGCTGTGAGCTCCATCAAACGCCCAGCGTGAGGCCCGCTGCCGAAAAATGGGCCATCGGGGGGAATGTGAGGGGATGCACGCTCTGAAATATGAATCGCTGCATAGAATACTGCAGAGAAGAGTGAAGCTAGAATCACACAAGACCTGACTAACTTTTACACTTTCATTCAGAGGGAATAACAAAATACAACTACAACTTAAAATACAACTTAACTTTCCCTTAAAAGTGAAAAACTTTGACTTTTACGTTTTTGGAACCCGAAAGGAAAAACTGTGACCAGGATGTTCTTTTCCATTCAGTGAAATGCTGTTGAGCAAAAGAACAAATAAAGGTCTCAAACGTTTCTTTGTTTATATAGATTTTAACTCTTTTCTAGCCCGCTGTTATCTTAATTTCTCTTGAATAAGTGCGAATGTACATTAGTGTTAAAAATGTTGTGGTAGGTAAAATATTTCTGCATTAATATAATTTCATGCTCATTAAACAGCAAGCAGTTTCGGCCCAGAACCGGCCCACATCTGGCTCGTGTGAAACACATACGGGCCAAATGTGGGCCAGACCTGGGCCGAAACTGCTTGCTGTCTGGGAGACTTACATTTAGAGTCAAAGTACCAACATTTTTCAATATGCAAAGTGTGCACTACCATCTAAAAGTTTTTGAAAGAGTCTCTTCTGCTCAACCAGGCTGCATACATTTGATCAAATACACACTAAAATAGTGAAATTCTATTGAAATGTTTTCTATGCGAATATATGTTAAAATGCAATGTCAGACTTAAAGAGACTTTTAAGACTTTTAACCCAAAAGGTTGAGGGTTTGTGTCCCGGGATTGTAGGTGGGGGGCCACATGTCACGTCACTTTATCTTGATGCATCATATCTAAATGTCTTTAAGAAATACTATGGATATAGCACACAAGTCATACGGATTATTTCTAAGATGCCTTTACTTTCACTATGTTTGGTCAGCTTCCACTACATGAAATAAAACAGTAGGAAAGTTCTGCTAAATGTCTCCTTTTGTGCTCTACAAAACACAAGAGTTATGTAGATATGCAATGGAGTGAAGGTAAATCATTATTTTTGGGTGATATAATCCATTTATTATAATTGGAACTATAATTAACCAATAAAACCTTGCGGTAAAACACACAAAAGCAGCTGTTAGTGTTCCCTCACGGACATGAGAAAAGCCAAGAGGTTCAGAGTCTGTGTGGATTTACGGCCAGACGACTCTGTCGCTCACACGCCGCTGGAGAATCTGAGAGACAACCGCAAAATTCACGACTCAAGTGAGGAACAAAGGAAGCGGGCGCAAGCGGTCGCGATGGCACAGACTCTCGAATTACAATGGCGGCTCAGTGAGTGATGTTCTGCCTGACAGCGACGCTGACCCCTGCCACTGTGAAATTTCAACAGGGGATTTTCTGCCACGCTTTTTTTATCTTCTCCACCTTCAGCAGTAGTTGAGAGTTTGGTCACGGAATCTGGGAAAGACATTCCACTTCCTATGAGCCAACAGCTGCACGCAGGTGGGAAACCCAATCAGATCGCCATCAGACCATCGGTATCTCCCGTCCATCCTTCAGTTCTCAACACCTCCTGAACTGCACTTACTGTAAAACAGCCATCTCTCTGACATCTCAGGCACAACATTATAAACATTTGATTTACTGTATCCTGTTAATCTGTGCATGTTAGAAGTTTAAGCCAATCACTAACAAATTTTAAGGCCCAGACAGCAAGCAGTTTCGGCCTAGATCTGGCCCACATTTGGCTCGCAAGGATTTCACGCGGGCCAGATGTGGGCCGCTTCTGGGCCGAAACTGCTTGCTGTCTGGGGGTAGGACACACCAGTGTCTATAAAGTGTAATATAGTTTGTATATTACAAGTTTTCTGAAATGTTAAAATAGGCAACTGAGGCATTATCTAAATACACATGCACTAACTTGCACAAATTTCCAGAAAATGTATATGAATATTTCATCAAGCCAGGTTCGAAATTCTTGTTTGATTATGTTGTTACATTAGATTTAAAGGTTTTTATAGAGGGGATTTTTTTATATCTGTTTTTATCTTTGCATAAATCACAAAATACTGTCAACAGTCAGAAGTAAGACATTTTCACCATGTTTTTAGGAATAAAATGTTCAGGCAAATGATATCAACAAACCCCTCAGTAAAAACCTTCAGAATACAGATAGGAATAAAGCAAAATTTTGATGTATGTAAGTGCTGCTGAAGTGGAGATAAAACTAATTTTAAGAAAGCAGCCTTCAAAGATATGTATTGCAATCGAAACCTATAGACAAGTGCAAAAATAAAATCATGCAAATGATATATAAACAAACCCCTCTATAAAAACCTTTATTATATGTAAAGGAATAAAACTGTAAATTTTGGTATATGTAAGTGTTGCTGCAGTGGAGAAAAAACTTATTTTAAGAAAAGGCCTTTAGGGATATGTATTGTAACTTAAATCTACAGACGCAAAAAGTTAAAATGCAATAATAAAATCAGCTGAATTAAGAATTCAGTAAAAACCACCAGAATTTAGAAATACTGTAAGTTTTGGTGTATGTAAGTGCTGCTGAAGTGGAGATAAAACTAATTTTAAGAAAACAACCTTCAAAGATGTGTACTGCAATCGAAACCTATGTGCAAAAATAAAATCATGCAAATAATATATAAACAAATCCCTCTATAAAAACTTCCACAATATAGAAGGGAATAAAACTGTAAATTTTGGTGTATGTAAGTGCTGCTGAAGTTGAGAAAAAACTCATTTTAAGGAAATAGCCTTTAAAGATATGTATTGTAATTGAAATCTAGAGACATAAAGCGCAAAAATAAAATCATGCAAATGATATATGAACAAACCCCTCTATAAAAACCTTTATTTTTTGTAAAGGAATAAAACTGTAAATTGTGGTGTATGTAAGTGTTGCTGAAGTAGAGAAAAACTTATTTTAAGAAACAGCCTTTAGGGATATGTATTGTAACTTACGCAAAAAGTTAATGTGCAATAATAAAATCAGCTGAATTAAATAAGAACATACCCCCTCATCAAAAACCACCAGAATATAGAAAAACTGTGTGAGTAAGTACGTGCTTCTCAAGTGGAAAAACATACTAATTTTAAGAAAACAGCCTTCAAAGATATTTATTGCAATCTAAACCTATAGACAAGTGCAAAAATAAAATCATGCAAATAATATATAAACAAATCCCTCTATAAAAATTTCCACAATATAGAAGGGAATAAAACTGTAAATTTTGGTGTATGTAAATGTTGTTAAACTAGAGAAAAAACTATTAAAAATATGTTTTAATTGAAATCTACAGATGCACATAGATAAAATGCAATAAAACAAACACTCAAACGTGTATTTTGGATAGTTTAGTTTTGGATAGTGTTATGAAAAGCCAAATAACCCAAAATCCCCAAACTGACCAGTGCATGAAAACACTGTTTCTGTCTGTAGTGCCTCAAAACCAAACTCCAAAGCATTTCAGCTTACCTCACTAAAAATAAACCCTGAACGCCTAATTGTTCTGCTTCTTGAGAGTTTCCTCAGGTCTCAGGCTCCCAGCATCCCAACCGTGAGCCATTGGTGAGCGAGAGAAAGATGATCCTCATGAATATGCAAAGCCGGCACAATGGGCCGCCACAGAGCATGAAACAATCACAGAGGCTCTGAAGTCACCGGGAATGCTGGGTAAGGCAAAGCAAAACTTCTCAAGAGGACTAAGAAACCGTCACAGCTAGAACCAATGCGGGGGAAGCCGGGTTAAGAGAAATAATCAGTCGTTTTTAGAGCGGATAAATAAAGCACTGATGCCAATGTGCCGCAGCAAGGGGTTCAACAAGAACTATAAACTGTTTAGAGAAAGTTTAGCAAAGAAATAACAATGTGGGAATTGATTCATTACTGCAACAGCAGGGGAAGCAAGCTTCTATGAACATCTCACATCTTCATGCATCACAACAGTACAAGATTTAGTGTCTAAAAGAGAAGCACAGCAGCTAAAGGAACCTGTAAATTACAGTATCTTAAACGGTTTCAACTGAGTATTAAACTGTTTACACTCATGCTTTATGACTTTCTGATGCATGGCTATACTACGGTTTAAAAATTTGGGGTCAGTAAAATATATATAAATATATTTAAATAATTAAAATTTTTATACAGCAAGGATATATATATATATATATATATATATATATATATATATATATATATTACATTTTTTATTTTAGTTTCTTCTGTTTATAACTTAATTGTATTTACTTCATTATATAATTTTTATTATGTATTTATTATAATGTAATTTTTTATTCTTTATTTGAATAAATAAAGTTTAAGTCATTTTTGTTGTGTGATTTCATCATTGTTATTATTTTTATATTTATTAGATTTTATTTTGTTATTTTCTGTTTATATTTTACTATTATTTTATTTATTCTTTATTATATTTATCTCAACATATAATACATAAATTGTATGTCATGTATATATTATAATCTTATTTATTATTTATTTTATTTACTATCATTTATTTTAAATATTTCTTTATATTTTTTTATTTACTAGATCCAGATTTAGTTTTAGTTATTTTAGTACATCAAGAACGTTGTTGATTGTCCTGTGGTCATCTCCAGCAGATCACAGATGTTCATGGATCTTAATGTTTTTGAACACACAGTATTTTTTTTCCAATATTAATGTGCGAAACCACACGGTCGACCTGCCAAATTCACAGGAGTGTTTAATGAAGGGATTGTTGCTAAGTGTCTGTGCACAATGGAACCCAGAGGCTCTAATTAAGACAGTCCAACAAAGCTGAACCGACACCAGGGGTCACGACCCCGACCCATAAACCCTTGCTGAACCCCACACCTGCCTGATTACATTAGACTCCATGAGTCTGTGCTGCAGACAAGCAGGGGCCCATCAAACAGAGCCTCTGCATTACTCAAACTCTATTCTATTCTATTCTATGTTACTGAAATAAAATACAAAAAACATCAGCACAATTTCAGCTAGTTGCCAAGGCAACAGCTGTCATTTTCAATTTAGTTTAAATTGAAAATCTAAAAGAAAAGAAAAAAAAGAACTAAAATAAAAATAAATAAATAAAAGGCAAAAACATACAGCAACATCACTACAGCTGACCAAAATTTAAGAAACAAAAATAGAAAATATATAAAAAGTTAATTCAAAATATACACAATTTTAACAGTGTCTCAGTGATTCCAAAATAACACTTATTCTATTCTATTCTATTCTATGTTACTATTTAATTGAATTAAAATTAATTGAATTTTAATTAATTAACTAACACCATAAAAAGCACTTTTGTAACTTGAAATAAACTTTAACTGAAATAAAATACAATATTAAAATATTTATTAAAATATAAAAATGTTGAATAAAAAAAAAACAAGAAGATTAATAAAAAAAAACAGAAAATAATTTTTATATTAAATAAAAAATAAACAATTTCAGCTAGTTGCAAGGACAATATTTCTAAAACCAAAATACTAAGGCAACAGCTGTCATTTTCAATTTAGTTTAAATTGAAAATCTAAAAAAAAAAAAAAAAAAGAACTAAAATAAAAATAAATAAATAAAAGGCAAAAACATACAGCAACATCACTACAGCTGACCAAAATTTAAGAAACAAAAATAGAAAATACAATACAATACAATATAAAAATATTTATTAAAATATAAAAATGTTGAATAAAAAAAACAAGATTAATAAAAAAAAAAAAACAGAAAATAATTTTTATATTAAATAAAAAATAAACATTTTATTTCAGCTAGTTGCAAGGACAATATTTCTAAAACCAAAATACTAAAATAAAAATATAAAAATGTAAACATTCAAAATATTAATATTAAAAGACTACAATAGTATCTCAATTATACTTAACATTATTCTTTTTTATTGTATTCTACTTGACTCTTCAATTTCATATGACATTCATATAATTTTTTTCTATTAGGTTCTTATTCTGTTAGTTTACATATTTGTAGTAATTTGATTATATTAACATTTTATACAAGTATGTAAGCGGGTCATTTGAAACAAATCAAAATTCATAAGGTATGTGACTCTGTGACCCTTCGAACACTTAATATTCAATTCAAAGAAACTACATTTATTTCACGTTTCACAACAGAGGTCATTTACATAAAGAGGTTTTAAAGGTACAGTAGCAAAAACAGGATGCTTCCTTCTCAGGGTCAGAGAGATGTTATATATATATAAAAGATTTGAATGCTACTCAAATGATATTATAATTGACTTCAGGAAATGATTTATGATAATACAGTGTATAATGTGTCTGGTACGCTCAGATGTACCGCGGTGAAGCTCTTGGATGGGGTTTTGGGATGCTATTATCGATGGCCGTGTAAAGAGTTCATATTCACACTGTAGAGACAAAGCCGTTACACAGCGCTGCGCTAACGAGGACATTCACACAACACACAATAAAACACACTCGCACAGGTGAAAGGTCAGGAGTGTCACGTCTGTGTCTGCAACCAAACACAATCACTACATCAGACGAACAGATCACACCTAATCTTACACAATAAATAAAAATAAAAAAGATATGCATATTAAAATGATTAATACAGCAATAAATATTATATATGAGGGTGTGAATTAAGTAAATATAATATACATCATACAATAATATGCTTTTTGTATATATATATATATATATATATATATATATATATATATATATATATATATATATATATATATATATATACTTAAATATGATTTAATTTTATTAATATAATATTTGATAACATATTAGAGATAGTACACACATATGACAAATAAATATTAATAATCAAATATGAATCTATTTTAATATATTTATATAATATTAAATATAAGTTTATATGTATATACTGTATGCATTTCATTATTTATTTAAATTCACTTTATTTATTTATTTTGTAGCTTTATTGATTGATTTTGTCACTATTTATTTGTTTCTTTGCTTTATGTTTTCCCGTAATGTTCTTCAGCCTGTTGGAGACTGAAAACAGTTGATTTAAATAGAATTGAATAGAAAACTGTAGATTCGACTGTAAACTGTCTGAACTGACCAGCAGAAGAGAATCAAACTTTAGTGTCGTTCTTTGACCCTGAATCCCACAGAGAATGGTCTTAACGCTCTCAGATTTGGTCTACAGGACACACAACAGTCAAATAAAAAAGTGCTTCAGATTATTTTGTTATTGTATCACACTGGTGTTTATTTATATAGAGAAATAAATTAGCAAAATTATATAGAATGTATTGAGAATGTATTTTAACACTAGCTTAAGATGAATATTTAAGTGACTTCTGTAGCTGATTTAGCTCCTGACGCCTGTGTGTGTTTGTGTGTGTGGGGGTGTGTGTGTGTGTGTGTGTGGCTGATCGTTTGAGCCCGACAGCAGGTGTGAAGCATCAGCCGCTCGGACAAACAAATATAGACCAGACACAGTCTGTCCTCCTGAACGCTCGAGTGTCACGACAGGATCTCAACCGAAAACACAGTGCAATATTTACCGTCTGCTATAATATCATATGACACTCACTTTGCAAAAAAACAACCAGAAACACGTCCTGAGAGATGATTCCTTTCTGAATTAACGATTCATTTGAGTCAATGATTCAATGATCCATTCAAAAAGACAGTGACGTGCTTTGTTTCTGAATGAATCAGCCATTAGAACGAATCGTCTGAATGAATGAATCAATGACTCGCTCGTTAAGACAGGGACTTACCGCCACCTGCTGGCAGCTTTAGTGCCCTGTTTATTTATCCTTGACTAGAATAAACCAGCACATGAAACACACTCAGGGAAATATCATTTAATTGTCATTATCAAAAAACAACAGAAAATCCCAGGTTTGTCAATACTGCACATCATTTACGCAATTATGACTGAATCTGTGAGCGAGACAAACACTCCTGATGTCTGATGTCACATAAAATCATATTAACTAGCTGTATTTTCAGCATCATTCCTCCAGTCTTCAGTGTCACATGATCTTCAGAAATCAGAATAATATGATGATTTACTGCTCAAGAAACATTTCTGATTATCATCAGTGTTGAACACAGTTGTGCTGCACAATATTTCTGTGGAAACTGTGATGCATTTTATTTTTCCGGATTCACAGATGAACAGAAAGTGTGTTAATTATTAGCACACAGATCTGCTGCTAGAAACATGATGATCAGGTTCTCTGGAGAACCAGCATGTTTTTCTCCATTATTTGCAGATGTTGTGGTGCGGATCTGATCGATCTCCATAACCTCCTGCATCTCTACAGTCGATAAACGCTGGAAACGCTAGCCGTCTCTGAAACCTCACTCCATTCACTTACTGTAAAGCTGAAGATTGGTGCCCACAGACAAGTGAAAACAAGCCGGCTGTTGAGCGTGAGAGCGATGGATCTCTGTCTGAAGCGTTAGTGTCTGTCTGTTTCAGATGAGTCCAGCCTCACGTTATTCACGGTTTCAGCAACCGATGACAAACAGCAGAGACACAGACCGCTAATAAACCACACACACACCTGGAAGCAGCACCAGAAACACACTGCTCTGTTCTGATCTTAAGTCACTCTATTAACGGAGATCATGTCCTAAATAAAAACAGAAAATAATCAAGCTCCCTTTGTTTGTAAATCACTGGATCATCATCATCATCAAAACAAAGAAGAAAAAAAAACATATTAATAAATAATATCTAAACTAGTTAATATATTAACTATTCTTATCTATTATTATTATTATTATTATTATTATTATTATTATAAGTATGCATAATTATTTAATATTTTAAATATTTAACATTTAAAATAGAAAATATTCCTTTATTATTATTATTAATAATAATAATACAATGTTATATATTTAATACAGAAAATATTTTTACACATACACTTGTATTATTATAGTTGTTGTTGTAATTGTTATTATTAATAAAATTATTAAAAAAATAAAAAAATAAATATATATATATGTATATATATATATATGTATATATATATATATGTATATATATATATATATATATATATATATATATATATATAAATTAATAAAATATATTTCTATTTTATATGTTTGTGTAATATATAAACTATTTATTAAATGAAATATCTAAGCTATTTTATATAATAATAATAATAATAATAATTATTATTATTATTATTATTATTATTATAATAAATACTCAGTTAATTATTATTATTATATTATAAATAATAATTATTATAAATAATTAGTTAATCATATTCTGAGTGTGGGACACACGTCACTTTCACTAATTGTTTTTGTGTGAGTGCTTGATGACAGATTTTTATGTCCTTTTTAGGGGGAACTATTCCTTTAAACCCTCACACACACACACACACACACACACACGCCGTGACCCTGTGACCCCTTTCCCCCAAAAACAGGTTGGTTAAATTAGCAAGACCTGATCCGTAACTGAGTCCATCATTCAGCGCAGGTTCCTCATCACACGCTTATCATTAGGGTCAGTGGCATGCAAGAACCACACACACACACACACACACACACACACACACACACACACACACACACCTGTTATATCTGTAACGAGCTAAATACAGTAAGTCATGAAATATAGGTAAAGCAGCCTCAGCAGGTGAGTTCTTCATTGTCAAACGCTGACACACAGGATCAGAGCTGACAGATGAAGCCATGCTCTTATCTGATGAACTGAAGGATATCCCAGAGTCCTCAGACGTCTCTTAAGGTCTTTTAAGGTCAGCTTTGATGCTGATTTGTGACTGCAGATGTGCTGCAGCTTTGACATGAGCCGATCGCTCCAGGCTCGTGTTTAACCGCGAGTAATTAACCAGATAAGAGTGACAGAAGGGAAAGTCTGATTCCTGACAGCCACTAACACTGAAGATATCAGCTCAGTTTCACTCGCTCCATCATAAACCCTCACAACAGCAGACACACTCAGAGTTTAGAAGACAAAGATAAAAACATGGTCATCGTTTCCTCATCATCTCATGCTGCTGTAGAGTTTCTTTCTTTAGCAAAACACAAAACACTTGTTTATATAGTATGTATTATATTCTATAGTCATTTATAAGTACACTTAGATTTCAGTCTACACACACAGTATGTATTACAAAAAATATGTAAACAACATATACACGTTAATATTTTATACTATTTTATATCACTTTTATATTAACTAAATTTACTCTCTATAAAAATATATATATATTTTATACAATGCATATTTGCGTTTGTTTAAATATATTAAAATCTTAATTTAAACGTGAACACACACACACACACACACACACACACATATATATATTTATATATATATATATATATATATATATATATATATATATATAATACACAATATATATTTAATGTATTGAATTTTTTACTTAATATAACATTTATTTAAATATTTTATATTTTATATCGCTTTTATATTAACTTAATATTCTCTCTCTCTCTCTCTTTATATATATAAATTAAAATATTTTAAATCAATTTAATTTTATAGAATGCACGTATTAAAATATTAACATAAACATGTGTACACATATGCATATTAATATATTTATACATATGTATTAATTCTAATATATTTTATATGCAATTTAATTGTTATTTTATATAACATTTATATATAAATATGTATAATATCTAAATTAATATGTAAAATATTATATAATAATACACACATATGTAATATAAAATATTAACATAAACATGTGTACACATATGAATATTAATATATTTATACATGTATTAATTCTTATATATTTTATATGTAATTTAATTTTTATTTTATATAACATTTATATATAAATATGTATAATATATAAATTAATATGTAAAATATTATATAATAATATATACATATGTAATAATTCTAAAATATTATTTCTATTTGTAGGTACTGTACACACATTTCAATTTCAGTATATAAATATACCTGAGACGATAATTTTATTAAATACTGAATGTATGTCAGATCTTCTGGTGCTAAAAATGTCCTCGTCTGTCAGCTGCCTTCACTTCATTAATCCATCATTGAGTGAACGTGTTGTTTATAACGTGTAGGCATCTCTATGCAGCGCTCAACCTTTTATTCCAGAGATTATTCTCTAAATAACTCCAGCATGAACACAATGATCAGAAATAGCCATAGCCATTGCTGTTGGAAGGCCAACAGTGCCAGAGACTCACAGACAGATGCTCTGATGCGACCCAGATGATGCACGGCTGTAAGAACACCGTGTGTGCAAGGTCAAATCTACATGTCATGCATCAGCTGGGACGGGTGGCATAAGGACAGCTGTGTGTTTTCTACAGGATTTAAGGCCTGTCTGTTGGGTTGGATGCACTGGAACTAATGGGGAACACATGAAAGCGTCTGAAACTCTGTCAGCCATCAGTAAACTACACCTCCAACAACATCCATACCACACGCTCACTC
>NW_020524480.1:47500-57500 GCF_003368295.1 Carassius auratus
GCAAATCCTTGCATTTTTGTAAAAGAAGTACAAAAAGAACTGTCGTATGTGCATTCATTTCTGCAGAAGAGAGAGCAAAACAAAAAATCCCAGTCACGAATTAAAAGGACAAAATGAGGATTTGTAAAGAAAAATGTGGGAGGATTTCGATAAAAGCCCAGAGGAGACTGGTTTTCCTTTTATAAAGCAAGGAAACTTTGCTTCTGTAAATAAATGCAAATAGTGTATTCTCACAGGACTATGCCGAAATGAACATGCATAAAACAGTTAGCGGAGAATAGAGATTACGATTTATTACGTTTTAAATATGGATATTTTTCTTCGAAATACATTGATTTGCTTCAGGAGGTTTTTATTCACCTCTGGTGCCGTGTGGAGCACTGTTTTATTAAAGATGGATGCACTTTATTGGACTTCTTTTGGACCATTCACTGCCATAATAAAGCTTGCAAGAGCTTTTTATATAACTCTGATTGGATTCGTTTGAAAGAAGACGTCATATTCGAAGACATATTCACCTCGGATGGCTCGAGGGCGAGTGAATCATGGGGTAATTTTCATTTTTGGGTGAACTATCCCTTCAACATAATTTTGGGTTCAGTTTGTATATTGTTACTTTTTACATTTAGACATTGTTTGATATTTGCCGAGCGTGTGATGAATGTGAGCTCTACACGTCACTGTTCTGATGAAGGTGTGTTTGGTTCTGGTCATGCTGCACGATTAATCAAAGCAAATCTGGGATTATCAAACTCCAGAGACTGGGATTTAATTCAAAAGATATAAGCACAATGTGTGCCAACTATATTCATAAAAGTGTTTCTAAAGCAGCTGTTGAGAACAAAAGATTTGCGCCAGATTAAAAGCACAGTGGTGTAACGTTAAAACTGTTTTATTGTACAGTAAACAGGATTTGCACCGGAGCAGGAGGCCACTGTAAATGACCGATCGATGAGCGTGTTTTATGAAAGGCTCGCCGGACTCATTATTAGTCTGATCATGCAGCTGTGGGTGGACGCAGGCGTGGGCAGCGAGCGCTCAGGGGTTTTCCATGCTGTAAGATGTCCAGCTATGTGTAATTAAATCCCTTCAGTTGTTGTGAAAGCTCATGGAGTTCCACTCGTTTTCACATTCAACAACTTTTAGTGAAGGTCTGCTGGACCCGAGCCCCTGAAAGTGATTCCCTCTGACAGAAAACTGAAAACACGCTTGAAGAGAGCTGACATTACATCACAAGAAAGATTTCACAATATGCAATACCAATTTAAACCACACAGCAACACCAGCTTATTAAAACTATATTATATTAGATAATACATAATTATATAAAGGTATAGAATTAAAAACAAACTAGCAGATAGTTTGTTATAATTTTATATTTTCTATGCAATTTTCCTTATATTTACTAGAAACGTTGAATGTTTACTATAAAAAACAAAGCTATGAATCAGAAACTTTATAATACATAAATATTGATTTACATACATTAATACTGATATATTACATATATATTTTAAATGATGATATAAATATACAAATATTGTTTAATGCATTTTAACATTTATTTTAATATTAAATATTATATATATATATATATATATATATATATATATATATATATATAAACAGTCATACAGTTTGCTTTTTAATTATACAATTTATATTGTATTTATATTATAAAATAATTCATATAATTATATATAATATACGCAAATGTAGTAATTATCTTGAAATTGTTTTAAAAAAATCATTTATAATTGTTATATAATATCACATAAATGTTAATAATTTTAATGATTGATATATATATTTATATATATATATATATATATATATATATATATAGTAATATTATAATTAATTGTATTGATTTATACCAATGAATAAGATTTAATTAAATATTACTTTAAATGCTATAATATTAATATTAAATGTTACATTTATACATATATTTATGCATATATAAATGTATATTTAAAAAGACTTAAAGCAATGCATAGCCTTCGGATTCTGAAGTTTTTCAAGTAATTATTGAAGTAAACCATTTTTTTTAGTAAACATAAGTAAAATTGTCAATGTTCAGCATTATTTTTACATTTTCACCATTTTCAATTATATTTTTGTCGTCAGGTTCATTTGAAATGGTCTCGCTGTTTAACAAACGCAAACTAAATCTCTCTGTTATTACTAACTGTAAAAACTGCATGCAGAAAACCCAGTTTAAAATAGTTTTAGATGAATCATAACGTCACACGGCAGAGTATTTGACATCAGCGTGGCTCTGTTTTTAGCAGTACAGACTGAGGTGAAGGCCGGAGGAGATGCAGTTCACTTCAAGAAACCAATAAAACCGCTGGAGCAACAGCAAGATGGTTTATCCTCCAATTTCCTGCCGTCTAAGCTCCAACGCTCAAGCACAAAACTCTCATTAATCGAAGCTGCTCGGTAAGAAACGGCTGCAGGTGGAAGTGGCCAGAAACAGCTGTTCATACAAGCCCAGCAGATCCAGAGCTGCTTTCAAATAAACGCACATTATTACACAGCCTAGCTCCATTCACTCGTCCGCGGCAGGTTTTCTGCTCTCAAACCACCAGCTCCAATTAGTTTCGTGAGCGCAGGAGGTTTTGAGGCTGACAGAAGCGGTTGGAGATGATTTTGCTTGGACGTGTGCGCTGTCTGTGACGTTATAAGAGTAAGAAGCCAAGCCTCACACTAACACACATCCATCACAGCGCGCACACGCTGACAAAAGAGATGCTAAAAAAGAGCTATAATTAAAAACAACCTCCTGCTTCAGCGCTCAATGTTATTATGAAACTTGCAAGACTTTCAAAAAATGTTTGCATTGGTGTGTAAAACCAGACAGAATCACAGACCACCCAACAGAGACGTTACTCAATATCTGTCCGAAAAAACAGAGCTGACATGAGCTTTCCTACAAACTGATGTGAAATGAACACTTCCACTGAAGAGCTCAATGGAATAAACAAATAAAATCAAATGAAATAGCATAACTAAAATGTATGTTTTCATACATAAATAATGAAATTAAAGATGTTTTAATCCACACCCTTTACAGCATTAAATAATAATAGTAATAATAATAATAATAATTCAACTTAAATCCTGGAAAACAATTCAGAGATTAGAGAGCATAATCTGTATGACTAACAAATAAATAATTAAAATGATATGTAATGAAATAAATGAATAGAATGTTTCTAAATCCATCTATCTTTATAGAAATAAATGTAATAATTATTATTAATAATAATAAAAATATAGACAAACTCCCACTCAAATCTGGGGGGGGGGTTATTTTTTTGCGTTATCTTTCATAAATATATAATGAAATAAAATAAATAAAATATTTTTTAAATCCTTTTACTTTATAGTTTTAAATAAAACTAACTAAATAATAATAATAAGCATTATTATTATTAAAAACTAGATCTGGGAAACAAATTCAGAGAACAAATAATATTAATAATATGAGATATGAATATCAAATAAATAAAATAAATATGTAAAAACAAAATATAAAAATATTAATGTTTCTTAATAAATGTTGCAAATAATTTTTTTTTAATCCATCCCTTTACAGCATTAATTTGTATTATTATTATTAGTGGTAGTAGTAGTAGTATGAAAAATTTTTTTAATTATTATTGTTATTTCAAAGCAAAAAATGGAGATAAACTCAACTCAAATCCAGGGAAACAGTTCAGGGATTTGTTTCAGACAAGCAAGCAGCAAATAAGTATAACCTGTATGAATAACTACACATTTTACAGTCATTTCTTCAGTTTTATCTGTCTATCCTCTATCCAGCGAGGCCCAATGGGATCGGCTACATTGCATTCTTGCTCCGTTCACCTTTTAAATAAACTCTGAGGACATTTAGAAATAAACAGATGAGCGCAGCGTGATCCAGTGAATCTGCAGACGAGGCTCGAGGTCAGTCTCTCAGTTTACGCCGCTGTGACACCGTCTTCCAGGAAAATAATCAGCGATTACAGCGCCGTTATAAATATCTGTGAGCCTTCAAACCCTCCTCACAGAGACTGAAACACAATACAGAAATACAATAAATCTTCATCATCTGCCTTCATCTCTAAACCCACACATCTGTCTTTCTTCTGTGGAACGAAAGATTAGTTTGAGGAAAAACTTTTTCGTACAGCAACAACAGTTCATTCTGAAAACTTTTTTCTTATTACTATTATTAGTTTTTGACCCTTATATAACTTTATAGATAACAGTGAAAGGGTGAAACGGTGCTTCACACATACCTGGGTCAAAAATGACCCGGACACGAAATATTTTTATATCTCTTTAAATATAATTGTAAAAAATCTGAAAAAAATAAATGATGTGTATTTTGAGGATCTGAACACATTTGCAAAGTCTTGTTCCCTTACTAAAAAACATGAATAAAATAATAAAATAAAATCATATTTTCCAGTTCAAAATGGACCCGGATTAGGGTTAAATGCTCAAACAGGTTGAAAACGACATGAGCGAGAGAGTGAACGCTGACAGATCTTTCATTTTTGACTGAACTACTCCTTTAAGATAAAAGATAAACTGTGTCTTTGCCAAATACATCACAGAGGGGACACTGTGTTTAATTTGGCCATCGCCTGCAAGCCAGTTTTGATACTGAAATGGATTCATTTGTGTATTTATTCAGCTGCTCCACCGGTCCGAGATGAACCACAGCCAAGATGCACAAATTAAAGTCAGAATATGATGGTGACGAACCAGCCACAAAAACCCTGTTTGAGGAACCGAACGCTCGCTCTCTGGACACACTGCCCACCAAGTTGGAGGTCATTTGTTTTGGCGAGGGTCCTAATCCCAACAATATGTGCCCAAACCTGCCAGGCATTCCTGCGCCGCTCAACCTGTGCCGTGTGTCACTTGGCTATTAATACGTCGTTTGATTGAGGGGAACCTTCCCAGCTGCACATTTTTCCATCCATGACTCCAAAACAAGCACTCCGGCACAGCTCAATGAGACTCATTGTGGACCGAGTCAAACTAGCTGCAGAACAGAGGACAGGTACTGTACTAACACACTACATTTAACCATTAGACTATAAGATTTCTGTGAATCAGTTCAAATGAATCAGTTCAAATGAATCAATTTAGACCTGACTCACTGAGCATATCACTCAAAAATGTTCATAATGTTTTAAATGTTATATAAAAAACATATGCAGGTAAATGTATTGCTAGTTCTTATTAAATTGGTGGACTTAAGTGAAAATAATTAAATATCCATTTAGTAAAAAAAAACGAGTGGGGAAAAGATTTATATAAATACATGCAAATATGAATTTTTTTAATTGTTTTATGAAAATATTTAACTTGAGTAAAATGAAAATATTAATTTTAATGCATATAAAAATTAAGAGAAAAACTAATTATTATATACATACTTTTTTATTAAAAACTGTTTAAGATATATTATTTATAATATAACAAATATATGTTAATGTGTATATATTAATTGCTTTATGAAATATTTTAATTAAATGATTAAAAAGCACTATATATATATATATATATATATATATATATATATATATATATATATATAAATATATAGAAAGAGAGAAAGAGAGAGAGACAGAGCTTTTTAATAATTTAATATATTATAATTTATATATTATACACACACACGCAATTCAAAAATATTTAAATATTTTAAGTAAATTAAAAAATGTAATTAAAAATAAATCATATATATTATACATCCACACAGTTCTAAAATATTTAATAATTATAATAAAAATAAAAAATATTATATAATATATAATAATTATAACATTACATTTAAAATATAATTTAATAAAAATGTAACTATATAAAAATTATTAATATAATAAATATATAATATTTATATTAAATAATATATTGAATAATTAATATATATATATATATATATATATATATATATATATATATATATATATATATATATATATATATATATATATATATATATATATAAACTCGCACACAAACAAAACACACCATACATACAATTAAAATCTCCCTGTTCCAAAAAAACCACAAATATTATCTGAACTAAAAACATTCCTGAAAATGCAAAAATATTCCTGTCAAAACAAACGAAAGTTCCCGTTCAGTTAATCGTCTGTGTTCCAGAAACGCTGCACACGACTTCCATCTAATCAGGGCACATCAAGTCAAGCACTTCTACAGGGGTGTCCAAATGATGCAATCGACATTATGCAAATATGCAAAGGGGGCATCCATCACGCACACGCGATCACATGCAAACTTCAGACGTCACCTGATAATCTGAGGCAAGGTTTCGAAGGCTACGAGCGCCGCTTCTCATGTCAAACATGCAGCACATGTGAAACACATTTGAATCTCTCATCAAAAACAGGTTGAAAAGAGTGATGCATTGCTCATGAAAGAGTCAAATATCATCTGTTTTTCCTTTTCCCCCCTCACAGTCACTCCCTGTCAAAACCACGTACAGGAAGCACACAGGCTTGAGTTACAAACACAGCCACACAAGATTCTGTATGATTGATACACAAAACAATAGAAAAATACTCAAATATGTACCCGGCGCTGTGTGCTCGGCTCTGAGCGCGGTTTTTAAAGTGGAAAAAGGAGTCTGGTGCCAGAGGAGCGTTGGCTGGACGTTCCTCCGACAGCTTCAGTAAACACATTCCCTTAAAAGCTCGCATTAGTGCTTCACTGAAAGCTCTTCAACACGGCAGTCGCTCCACACACACCTGCGGGACGCACCGGGACAAACGCAGAGTATACACACGTTACTGCTCCGGGGAAGCTTCATCTGTCAACAGGACACAGTTATAATCTGGGCTTGTGTGATTATCACCTCACAACGGCTGTGATTTAATCAAATAAACTGTGTTTCAGAGTGAAGCACAGCACGGTGTTCATTTACACGTGAGCAGCTCATGACCCGCTGTTTTCAGCAACCTGCTTGTAATTTTACAGTTATACTGGAGTATTACTGTAAAAAACATGGAGTTTTTTTTTCAAACACACACAAATCATGCAGCCTCATTATAGGATAATGAATATAATCTCAACGCGGCCTAAAATCGTGTGACTCATGTGTCTGTCATCATGCACAACACACACACACACACACACAGCTGTCTTCCATTTCCTGCCATCCAGACGCAGAAGGAGATATAGTGTGAACTTTAACACAGGGATTCTTGGCATTCCTTCAGGTTCTGTGTTCCCCAGCAGCGATCCGAGAGAGAAAGCGCCGTCAAATCATCTGTTTACTGCAGGTCCTGTAGCGGCACGCTCCCTGCTTAATGGCTCAGGAATGCTAATTAAATTAAAAAGCACAAAACCTCCAAAGTCATCAGGAAACGAGAGATCACAACGCCTCAGTAAACCAGCCGCTCATGGACTCATAACCAGAGATATTCATTAAAGTGATTCAGACTTGTTCGTTCTTATGAGACTTTTGTTGAATGATTCATTAAAAGAATCAAAAGAATCACTTGAATCTGAATCAATCTGATCATGAAGTGAGAACAAAACAATGAAAGTTGTTTTATCGATTTAATGGGTTTTTTTCACAGCACTCAAAATCCCTCACATCTTGTGTAATAATATGCGAGTCTTTTTTACCGATTCATTAAAAGAACCTGCTCAAATGAATCATTTGCTAGTGAATCAGTCTGATCATTTATGCATAGTGAAAAATGGAAAGTCTGTTGATTGAAGCTTTTTTTTTTTTGTTAAATGCATGATTAACTGCATGGTATTCAATTGCAAAAAAAAAACCTCATACATTATAATCTTCCTTTTTTTTGAGTGAATTATACTTTCTAATCATTCTCTCTCAAACGATTCAGACTGCAAACTCACAACAAAAAAACTATTGCCATTGTGCAATATTATCACTCAACAGCAGTGCAGAAATCTCTTACCTAATTTTCTGCCTCAACAGAAGACCTCAAAACAACTTCCAATTCATGTGCCGCAGCCCTGAACGATCCTTCAATTGCACTCGCAGAGGAAGCTTATTTAACACAGACGTCTGACAGAAACCAGAGCCACGGCGCGAGTCAAGAGCACAAAATATCATCCAAATACTATAACGCTCCCTCCTGCTATGGGATGTATTCCTCAAGCATGTAGAATCTCCCTGAAGTCGATTACAAAATAAGGTTTTGTGCATCAAACAGTAGTACTTTAATTTAACTTTACAACTAAACAGTAAGTTCTTGCTACTGCACCTTTAAGACATCTTTACAGCCTTTAAGATATGCAAATTACCTCTGATATGATTGGCTAACCTCTGTGCATCAATAGAACTGATTAAGACACAACCGTTAACTCATTAACATATGCACTCAAAATTCTCCAGTCCATTTATAGAAACAAAATCCTTATATGGTCAAAACCATTAGCTCATTAACATAGGACCGCCCATATTTACATATCACTGCATACTAATTAGCATTTTGCTGAAGATGTGTAAAAGTGGGCGGTCATATGTTAATGAGCTCATGGCTCAATCATTAGCATTTTGTTTCCATATATGGACTGGAGAAGTTTTGAGTTCATAAAGCTACAGTATGCTTAATTTACTTGTTTGAAACAGACAGAAAAGTCATGATGCTGTCAAATGCACTGCCCGCATTCACATATCATTGCACGTTCAGTATTGATATGTAAAAGTAATTTATGAATATGTAACAATACCATCAGCTCATTAACATATGTACTCAAAACTTACTTCTCCAGTCCATATATGGAAATCAAAATAAAATAACAAAAATAACTAAAATTAAAACTGAAATAAATAAAAAAAAATCATAGAAACAACACAGGCATATATAGGGAAAAAATTAACAAAAGGAAAAACACATTTTTGCTCAAATTAAAAATACTAGGCGAATACTTTGATTTTGTGTCGAATGAGAGACCCGCTGGTTTCAGTATCGTTTTAGCCTAAATTAATTCGTTTTAGTTTATCGTTAATATTGCGAACTAAAATAGCCTAGCGGAGCTTCTCAAATTTCCTGGAAGATGAACAGTTTTTATTTGCTATTAACCTCAAATTAATTCTTCGAATTAAATTTGGAGTCCAACTGTCGGACGCATATACAGCGTTACTTATTATACATTTACTTTTATTCTATATTCTTTATATTAAATAACATTTTAGCATCCAGATACATCGGGAACATGGAAACATTTGGATTCGTGCCAAAAGAGAGAGGTAGGCATCAGCTTCACCTTAGATTAATTTGTTTTTGGATTGACGTATTTATAGCCTTAACTAATAACTGTTTTTATAATGTTTTTAAACATTTTGCTTTAGACTACAGGCATTTTAGCCTTTATTATTTCGGAAGTAATAGGGCTAATAAAATACGACGTGAGTCGCGACTTTTTTTTCATGTTTTTTTTTCATGTTTTTTTTTTTTTTACATTTTAAAATATCTTAAAAATACTTTGTCTTTAAAGTGTTGATAGATTTTATTTTATTTTTTTTAAGTAGCTTACATTTGGACAAAATGTAGAGATGATGATGTTGTAGCCTATTGGCTGTGACTAAGCGTTAGATCTGTATTTTTTCCTTTTCTTTTTGAGTAAAGAAAACGCTATACTTTATTATTATTATATTATTAGCCAAATAATATTGTTTTTTTTTAATAACGTTATTAACCGGTTTTCTTTCAGCCGAACTGGTTTCAGAACGTTAATAATATCAAAGGAACGCACAACAGAAACGTTAAAATATCGATTTGACTCTTAGAGAACCGATTGAATTTTTTTTTCATTTTCAAGCCCTGATTAAAACAACTAAAACTGACATTAAAAAAAATATATAAAAACTATATAGGCATTAATTTTAAATAAATAAATAAAATAAAAGTGACAACAACAAAAGAAAAACTTTAAGCAAAATATACGTAATATATGTAGACTTTGCATTAAAATTGAAAATATA
>NW_020524480.1:65000-85749 GCF_003368295.1 Carassius auratus
AAACAAGTATTACAGAGTAAAAGCATAGTATTCAGCAAGTAAACAAACTAGTACTGAAGTAAACTAGTTTTCCAAAGATGTAATGAGCTTTATCTCTTGCACAGAGAGTATAAATGAAGTGTTTGTCTTGAAAGCTGAAGTGTCATTTATTCAATGGTAAAATACTTTCTTATATCTCAAATTATACTTTAAACACTTTTAAAACTTGATTTGCTTAAAAAACGGCCCAACTTCTAATTTAACCAATGGCGTGAGTTCGGGGGCGGGGCTACCTGCGTGACTGACCAATGGCAGGCGAGGAGGGTGTTTAGGGAGACTGTTTGAAAACAGTCATTATTTTCTCCAGTTCAGTTTGGTGACACTAAAAGAAGACACTGTAAAACACTTCTTCACTTCAGCTTTCTTCGCAACACTTTAATTAATTTAGCAATTAATCACTGATGCAAAACTCAACGAGGAGGAATCAAATGCAGAATGAAAACATTATCCACCAAAAAACACATTTCATTATGGTCTCGAAGTAATTTGACCAATTGTCTTACCTCAGTCCAGATGAATGAAGCTCCTTATGGATTTATGATGCTCAGATCTCTCAACATCTATAAGAACAGTCAAAGAGAATATTTCGTAAGACCTTGATGAGGAGCAATAAATCATATCCTTAGGAGTTATGCAACATGATTTAAAAGCCTATAGAATTAAGCGGTAAAACGCCTTCAGGAATCATCCCTGATCAAACCGCAATTCAGCAACAAGTCAAGAAGAAACTTTCGAGAATACTCCAAACAACGAGAGCTGGATGTGTTTGGTTTCATTACAATTCATCATTTGCATGCTCGAAAATCGAAGCTCATCTAAGAATAAGCTCTACACAGCCTATTAATTCAAATGCATGAATGCAGTTAAATAAAAACTGTTTCTCCGTCCGTCACATCAGCCACACTTTATTTTCCCAAGTGCTGACAGCAGCTCGTGAGAATGACCCTGACACACTCGCGAGAAAACGCCGAAACTTTCGCAAATACGAGCTCGACACAAACGCGCGCGAACGAGCCGAGATCTGCGCGCGACTCACAGAGCTCTCGAGAAACACAGCCTTCATCCTCTCACCTCCACAGTCCGACTACAGAAACATCTGGAGATCCATCACTCCATGCCTCTTGTGCTGGAGACTCTCTCTGAGCCACTCTAGGAGGAAAGCTGCTTTTCTTTCCTTCAGTGTGTGTGTGTGTGTGTGCGTGTGTGTGTGTGTGTGTGGCGCACAGGCTCCAACCAGTGACGCTTCAGAGAAAAACACTTCATCCAATGAAACAATGTTCTCATTAACAGTTATTAAAACAAATATACAGGTATACATTTTAACATTACGATCTAAAAACAAATATGATGCTTCTTAAGACAGAAGTTAAAATCACTATAAGCTAAAAAAACACATTGTATGAGGCTATTATTGATTATTATTGAGGCTGCTGCTCTCATAGAAATACACTTAGGCCTACTTTATAGAATTACAATTCTAGATGAGGCGCATTTTTTGGCCAACAAGAAATATTTACACAGAATGCATAATTAGAAATTAAATTCTTATTCGATTACATCTGTTGGTTTAGCGAAGAATTGCACGCAGAAGACTTATCTCATTCACTCAGGAAAAATCCAACTTGATTGATGACTTTCTGACCTTCATAGATGGAGAATATACCTGTGAAATATAAGTTCTGCACTGTGAGGAAAACATAGTATATCTTATCACAGGCCTATATAAAATAAAAAGCTCAAACCTCACAGAAACAGGAAGAAAATACACCACTATATAATTCGACTTCATGAGGTGTGTTTGAAGCGGCGCTGCGCAGATCGATCGGTGTTTGACATCAAAGTACCGCGAGAGCGTTTCAAAAGAATAAAGAGTCGTCTGCTCTCGCGATACTTTGATCTCATACACATACGATCCATCGAAGCAAGTCTTCCTTATGTTTTAAACATTATATTTTGGAACTTAATATGCTTCTTAAATCACACAAGCTTGTAAAGAACAAGAAGAATGGAAAACTTTTGTATAAATATTATGACCTACTTCCCGAATCCTCTTAATACTCTCTTTTTTCCACCTCTATGTATGTATGTTTTTTTGTTTTTGTTCTTTTTTTCTGGTATGGTATGTCTGTATAAATATTTGTTTGTTTATTGATGGTTTTACACGTTTGTACCCTTCAATAAAAAAATAAAAATAATAATAATAAAAAAAAAACACTACAGTTATTAGTGATGAAGAGGTTACATGACCCTGTATGAGATTTTGTCTAATTTTTATATCATATGAATTATATAGTTCAGCAATACAAACATGAGCGTAGATATGATAGCCCTATTGATTATAAAAAAACATTCAATAAATAAGAACTTAATATTGTGTTTTATTCTAGACACAATATTGTCTGTTTTTGCTCAGTTTTGCCAACGCAAATATTACCTATTAAAGCCACAGCAGAACTCCAAGCAACACACAATTTCTGAATGAATCCGTGTTTTGAATGAATCGAGTGAACCAATGATTCGAGCCGTTTACTTGACTCCTGAATCAATCAGCCGTTTGAAGGAATCGAATGAATGAATGAATGAATGAATGCACGACTCAATGACTTATTCATTAAGACATTTACTGCCACCTACTGGCGGTTTTAGTTTCTTATTTAGAGTATAATTTCATTAATATGTTATTCTATTTTATATAGCCTAATAATATATCATAGTATCATTCTGTTAAAAAAAAAATTTTCAATACAAAGGATATATATATATATATATATATATATATATATATAGTCAAAGACGTTAAGAGGAATTTACAAAAAAAAAAAAAAAAACATTTACAAAAGTGATTCTGTCCATATAAAGCACATTAAATGTAAGTAAAATGTCTACTTTTAAGGTTTTAAATAAGTATTTGGAGAATAAAATGTCAAAATTTGGTTGAAATGTTACATTTTCATTCAGTGTAACACAATATTTATGGTAAAATTAAAAAAACATGGTTATTCTGACATGTACATATTAAAATATCTAAATGAATAATGGAGCATACTAAATTTAATAGCGTTTTAAATTAGTTCAAAATTCTTACTGACAAATGGGCAAAACATAGGATGGTGGAATTTGATAAAAATGTAAAATTACAGCTCCTTAGTATTTGGGGTGAAAGTAATTAGTCTTTTAATATGTCATAAATTTATTTTTATTGTAAATATGCCTGACAAGCTTGTTACACTGAATGACATTTTACTGGGTGACTTCTGTAAATCAGGGGAAAATGTATGATATGTATTTTTTGCTCAGAAAAACAAAAACAAAATTGCAATTAAATAAAACAGAAAACTCTTTGCATTTTTTGTTGGGGGGGGGGGGGATGTGGGCTACAACATTTTAAAGGAGTATTACACTTTTTTTTTGTTAATGCTTAAACACTTTTTCGTGTTCCCATATACATATATATTACACACACACACACACACATACATATATATAAAGAGTGTGAGACTTCCCATCACTGATCATTATCACACACACATAATCCTGGAGCTGGTAGAGTATGTCTAAAAGTTATAGAGGACTAATGCGGTTATCTCTCTCTATAATCGGATCATGAACATGCATTGCACCTACTGGCAAACCCAGTTATTACCGGAAGGCGGTGTGTGTTGGTGAATATCTGTTTCCCGGGGCCTGAGATACTCTGTGCTCATGTGAAAGGCGAGCGCAGTGTGTGTGGTTGTGGTGGAGTGATGGTTTGGGATCTGGAGACCCAGGGATCGAGCTCAGGTGACCCACGAAATACACAATGACACTCTTTATTAAAGCATTTACAGTAGTGATGTGTTTCTGATGACGCAGGGCTATTCTAGTCTCACTGATAATAGTTTTTGTTAATACTTTGAATATTTAAATTTTTGTGTGTTATCTGAGTTTAGATTTTGTTTTTATATTCGATTGTCGATCGAGTGTTAGTACATTTGTTGTCATTTTTATGATTTTATATGTTTTTTTTATTATTTTAGTTTTTAAATATATTTTTCTATAAATTTCCTAGTTTAATTTGGTAGTTTTAGTGATTGCCTTCTCTTTTTAAATTTAAATATGTTTTTTATTATATTTTTAGTTATTTTAGTTGAGCTGAAAATCAGCCGTTTCATAAATTAGTCGTCTTTGTACACACACACAAATACACACACACACACAAAGACACACCCACACACACAAATACACACAAAGACACACAAAGACACACACACACACACAAATACACACTCAAAGACACACACACACAAAGACACACACACACACACTCGCACAGACACGCACACAAAGACAAACACTCACAGACAGACACACACACAGACAGACACACACAGACAGACACACACTCACACAGACACACACACACTCTCTCACAGACACTCTCACAGACTGACACACACACACTCTCACACACACACTCACACAGACTGACACACACTCACAGACTGACACACACACACTCAGACTGACACACACACTCTCAGAGACACACTCAGAGACACACACTCACAGACACACACACACACACACACAGACTGACACACACTCTCAGACTGACACACACACTCTCAGAGACACACTCAGAGACACACAGACACACACTCACAGACACACACACACCAAGTAATGAAATGATAATAGCAGTTTTCAATAGATGCTGTGAGCCATGTTGCATAAAGAAAGCATTTCGATCACACTCTGAGACTTTGAGAAGAACAGTGATTTATTTTTCATCCCATCTGAGAAATAAAGAAGTGTATTACAGAAAACTAGAACAGATAAAGATATAAAGATGCACATGAACCACCAACCCTTATTAGCTTCAAAAAAAAAAAGTGCTAACGATTAGAAACAGTCTGAATTACTTTTATGCTTAAATATGAAACATACAGTATTTCTGTATATTAATAGAAATAAAGGCACTGAGACGGTGAGACATCCCACAAACCTGACATATAAAAGAGCACAGGAATAACTCCTAAAACATTAAATATCACCGTTCTGAACGCACTGACACTGTCAGTGCAGGAAAACACACGGAAAGCCTCTGAAATCATCCATCCCGCCTCAATAAATATAAAATATACCTGCATAAAGAGAGCTTGGTCAAACTGCAGCGGGATGCAGGAGAGAGACGGCACTTAACGGATCTCACCAGTGTGAAAAATACTCTTACAGACGCTGAAAAATAACAAGTCAAATATCTTTAGCATGTCAGAATTATGCTCTATCATTGTTAGGATCTGAGTAAAACACTGCATCGCATGATAGTCGCTCAAAAACAGACGAAACACCCAGAATGCAACACTGAACCTTATATAGGAGGCAGATCAATGATTAAAGCGGATCCCCATCTCATGATCTGAAGCAAATATATCTCTTAGCGCAAAAACATTCATGTACTAAAATAAATCTGAGGAGAGTGAAATATGAGCGGCGAGGCGCTGGCCGTCCTCAGAACTGGACGCTGTGAGCGTGCTTCTTGCACAAGGGCTTGTCTTTCTTGGAGAAGAAGGTCTGACCCTCCAGACTCGTGCTGCACACCTACAGGACCAGAGAGAGACACCACAACATCAGCTCAAGCAGAGGCTAACCCTGGTTTGCATGCTACAGCTAGACAAATCAAACATTAAAATACACTAAAACAGCAACACAATTAAAACAGACATATTTCTGATGTCATTTGAACGCTCTTCATTTGTTGTTTTATTAAAACATTAGGCTTCCCCAGGGTCTTGGGGAAATACTCGTGATTTTTATTTGACCTGAAAAAGTCATGGAAAAATAATACGTTTGTGTAAGTCATGAGAAAGTCTATAATTCTCAAAATGGATACATTTTATTGGTTAGAAATGGTAAAGATAATAAAGTAAATAAATTATTAATTTATTTAATTAATAAATGTAATTTTTTATAAATTATTATTAAAAAAAAAATAAAGTAAATAAATGAATTGTATAAAAATTGAATGAAAAAGTGAATAAGTAAAAAAATAAACAAAAAACAAACAATTTATATATATATATATATATATATATATATATATATATAGTTAGTAAATAAATAAACAATAAGCAATCAAACAAATAGTTAATGAAAATGTAATGAGAAGCAATTAAATAGTTATTAAGTAAATTAAATAAGCTAATTAATAACAATGAAGTAAAGATTAAAATACATTAAGTAAATAAATATATAAAGTTGGTATATAAGTTAAATACATGAAGTGAATTAAAAAAAAAAAAACTTGTAAATCAACCAAAATGATTCAATAAATAAATAACCTTGTAATTACAAAGTACTGTAGATACTAGTACTGTGATCTCATAAATTCACTAGTTATTAAGTGTGTGATCATTCAGTTCTTGAAACTTCTGGAATGATTTTATTAAACTATTTTCATATATTTCCACTCCTAGCGTCATCACTGCAGCAGTAGTCGCAGTAATATCATTAAGGTCCAGTGGAAACCTCAATCTGATTCACAAAAGAGTCTTCTGAGAGTCAGATGTGTGTTTTATTGGGAACAGAACCCCTCTGTAGTTCTCGTACCGTGCAGACGAAGCAGGTGTCGTGCCAGGTGAAGCCCAGCGCCTCCAGGAACTTATCGCCCGCTTCGATGGGGAAGTCACAGCCGTGACAGCTGGTGCCGAACAGGGTGTAGTAATCTAACACACACACACACACACACACACACAGAGAGAGAGAAAACACACCAGGTCAACCACACACTCGTCAGTGCTCATTACTCTAGCAGCACTACACTACTGTATTTTGTGATGTTGTTGAATCAAGAACAGTCTGATTCACGAATGAAAGTGTTTGTGCTGGTCATTGATTGACAGGCAGTGGGCGGGGCTTGCTCACCGGTCTCACAGTACGGCTGGCCGTCCTCCAGGTGAAAGGTGTTGTTTCGGATGGGCTTCTGGCAGCCGGTGCACAGGAAGCAGTGCACATGCCAGGTTTGCTTCAGGGCATTGATGACTTCCTGTTAACAGATGAGAAGCCACTGTTACATCTACAGCAGCTTCTGCTCAACCAGATTTCACACAACCTCCTAATGTAAGCCTTCAGATTAGATGTCAATATGTTAGATGTCAATTAATGCTCACATGACAAATAATATTTAATCATTTTAGTAAGTGTTTTATTTACACTTTATTTTTAAATTATATATATATATTTAAAAATAATCTATGTATAAGAAGATTTTTTTTAAAGGCCTGGACAGATAGAGACATTTATTTCGAATTTATAATATCAAGTAAGTTTTATATATATTACAAATTCTAATTAACAAATTATATTTAATTATATAGTTTTCATTTATAAATAATTTATAATAAAATATTATACATTACAAATTATTATAATATTATATTAAATATTATAATACATTTACAACAAGTAGTTATTATAATTTATAATATTTATGTAAATTAAATCAATAATTGTACGGCCTATTTATTTGTATATATAAATATTTAAAAAACACACATGCATGTATATATTTAAGAAATATATTTATATATAATTAATTTATTAATACACACGCACATAAATATTTCTTAAATTTATACCTGTATGTGTGTGTGTTTATATAAATATAAATAAACAGTACACACATATATATCATGTAAACACAAACTCTAGTTTCAGATCTTGACTAACACACTGATCAGATCTATCAACGGAGCACATCTCTGATCTAATGATGATCTCGTAGATGAAATCAAAGGAGGTTTATCTCTGCTCATTATCCGCCCGAGCAGCTCCACGTCTGGTGTGTTTCTGAGGCAGGTTCATGTCAAGTACTAATTGCCATACATCTGAGCAGATAAACCAGACCTTATGATCCCGATTAAAGCCTGTTCCCACAGAGAGAACGAGAGGAGGGAGGCTGGGAATGATGGAGCAATCAAGCTTTAATCACAGGAGAATTTACGGTTTCAGATTTGATCAAAACTACATTTAAAAAAAACATAATATTATTAAATATTATTACAGTTTAAAATAGCTGTTTTCTGTGTGAATCTGTGTTAAAGTGTAATTTATTTCTGTGATGCTCCGCTGTATTTTCAGCATCATTCCTTCAGTCTTCAGTGTCACATGATCTTCAGAAATCATGAATAATATGATGATTTATTATTAATGTTAAAAAAACAGTGGTACTGTTTAATAAAAAAAAAAGTGATACTTTTACTTCTTTTAAATAATTCAAAATATACTGGAGTCATGATGCTGATGAAAATTCAGAAATAAATTATATTTTAAAGCATATTAAAATAGAAAAAAGTTATTTTAAATTTCAATAACGTTTCACAATATTACTATTTTTTTCAGTTTTTTTCAAATAAATGAAACCTTGATGAGCAAAAGAGACTTTTTTAAAAACATTACAATTCTTACTGATCCCAAACTTTCAAACAGCAGTGCATGTTTAATTTTGTCACACCACTGAAGTTAATAGTTGGCAGCGAGCGTCACTGATTTGAATTAATCACAGTCCAGTGAGACACACGCTTTGAGGAATCATTCCCAAACGCTGCAGAATCAGCACTCTGAACACAAGGAAGGTGACCTCTCACCCCCAGAATCTTCTGCTGGCACTTGAAGCAGGCCGGGGCCAGAAACTGCTCGTAGCAGCGCTCGCAGTACACAGAGCCACGCTCCTCCACGAAGCCCACGTCTGCCAGAGAACTGCGGCAGTGAGAGCAGGTGAACTCCTCCTTGTGCCAGGATTTACCCATGGCCACCAGGAACGGACCCCTGCCAGACACAGACACAAATATCATGCTTTAGTATCATTCAGCGACACCTCTACCACTCAGAGCTATCACAGATTAAAACATGTTCATTTCTTGAAACACATGTTGACTGAAATCAAATACTATTATTTTAATTTCAGCAACTGGCCAAGGCAACATTGCTTATTTTAATGTAGAAACATGAAGGTCTTGAGAAGGTTTCCATGGTTACTAAATTTGTAACAAATGTAACACTTTCATTCAAAAGCTTGAGGTCAGTCAGATTGTATTTTATTAATTTACTAATTTATTTTTATTCATCGAGGAAACATTAAATGTGTCAAAAGTGAGAGTGAAGACATTTATAATGTAACAAATATTTATGTTTCAATTCAATGCTGCTCTTGAACTTTCTATTCATCTGTGAATCCTGTAAGAAAAAAAAATAAATAAATCAAACGTATCACCACTGACACAAATATATGATACTGCTAACTAATATATTATTTTAAAAAGTAATTGTAAAAACTTTAAATAAATACAAATAGACAATTAATAAAAAAAAAATAATCTAAAAATTGTTTTATTATTATTTATCATGTCTTATTTTTATATATTAATTAATAAAAAACGTTTGTATTTTTTTATTTTCAATAATAGTAAATAAAAATGGTTTTCCTCATAAAACACATACAGCACTAATGTACAGAGAAGATGAACGATCACTTCTGAGCTAATTACTGCTCGAAGCACGTTTAATTTCACTGTTTGACGAGCTCTCTGATCTGTGACGCTGTAAAAAAGACCGTTCTGATGTGGAGAATCTGTCGAGGTGAGCGGGATGCAGTGACAAATCGGATGATTAGCCTGAAGGGAAAACAACAGACACTGGTGATATCAGATGCAGAAAGAGGAGACTCGAAGCTTGGATGTCAGGGCGCTTCGGCCGGAGTCTGACAGTCTGTGGCGGCCGCGGAGGCGTAACAGATCCTACTCTCTGGAGACCGAACGAGCTGAAGGAGTCAGAGCTCCTGAAACATCAGCAATCACAGCCCAAACCCATCAATCACCATCACAATTAGGGCTGGGACAACAAATATGCGAACCGATTCGAAAGAGGCTTTTGGAGAAGAAGTTCTGCTTTGGTTGTGATTGGAACTATTCATCTGAGAAGTTGAGCTATTATTATTATTATTATTATTTATTGAACTGTTGCATTAAATGCATTAACCTGTTAACTGTCACTCGGCCCTTGGTGGGACGCCCACATTTATTTTACTATATTACAATTAAATCCTAATCTAATCATGACAAACTATATATCATTGGAAAGGTCTAAGACTCCTGAATAGATATCTTATCTATTTTCTATTATTTATTATGTAGGAAAAGTATTAGATTTAATTTATGGCAAGAGTGCACCTCAAAAACCTACATCATAACAGGAGTTCTGACCTTTGTTAAAAATAAATAAATAAATAAATAAATAAAATAAAGTTTGTTGCCTTTTTCTCTATCACATTTTAGAAATCATCAGAAATTATATATCACTTGAAAACATTAAATCTCGAAATTCATGCTTTAAAAAACCCATTTTAAAATCAGTTGCAGAGGGTTAACTGACACACATGACGTGTCCTGATGAAGGTGTGTGTGTGTGTGTCTCACCTGATGACCATGTTGCAGTGGCCACACATAGGTGTGCGTTTCCCCGCCGGGATGTGCTCGGCTCTCTGCACCAGAGAATCGTCCTGGTCACTGGGGTGAGGCTGAGGCGCGGGTCGATCCGGGCCCTTGGGAAGGCTGTTGCTGACCCGTCCGAATGAGGGGCCCGTCTGTGGCGCAGGTGCACCTGCTTTGGGAAACCCTAATCAAAGAGAAACAGATTTCAATCTGGGCGACCCCTCGCTGAACTTCACCCACAGTAGCCCCTGTGTTACGGTAATGAGATCGTGATATTGTGGGCGGCTATGTAGCGTGACCGAAGCTGATGGAAAGTTCTGGTTAAGATATACGAACTCTATCTCTTCTGAAGGGACGGGACATCCACACCGTGCCCCCGCAGAACAATGGATTGGTTTACTCAGGCCGGGGAAAAAAACAACATTCCCAGAAGTGGAGGAGACACCTGGCAAAATAATCCCTTCTCTCGGACAAGCCTTCTCTTCTGTGCCCGCCTCCGGAGAGACAGTGGGGTCAGAGGTCATGCGGAGGCGCAGCACACAGCGGCTCATTCAGATTCAAAGCAGCGAATGCACTCTTGGTTCCCGAGCCGATGAGAATAGATCTGCTCGTACAGGAAGTGTGTGTGTGTGTGTGTGTGTGTGTGAGACCGACATCTTCAACACACCTTTGAGAATTAAGCTCTAGTGTTTTCTGATCAGAAATCAGAGTAACTGATGTGCCAATAAATGTGTGCATACTTATTATTTGAGGTCAAAGGTCACAAGGATACAGCAGCTGAGTCAGCACGGGTTTCTACTGAAGGAATCGTCACTTCCTGAGACTGAAGTGAGATAAGATGAGCACTTCCTGTCAGCTGAGGAGGAAACGGAGCAGGTCTCCGATCGTAAGGTCGACTACGGAGGGCTTTTCTTCACAAAAACACCGTTCTGCAAGCCAAAAGATACTATACTAACTATACTAAACTAGACTAGGTCTAGTGAGTTTTCATATTTTCTTTACATTTTAAGTACGTATATAAATATTAACATTTATATATTTATATGTTTTAAGTTTATTATTATGAAACGATAATATAAAAAATAAATAAATATTAATATTATTTAACCATATTTTAAAATACAATAGTAACCCAATACAATAAAATTCTAATTTAAACATTTTAAAATAAAGTTAGATTAAAATATAAATTTTACTATAATAAATTAAATAGAAAAAATTATTCATATGATTAATTATTCATATTTTAAACTTGTAGTATTATATAAGATTATATTCAACTTTATTGTCATTGCACATGTGGGAACAAGGCAAATTTTAGATTTTAAAATATAAAACTATTATAATGTTACAAAAAATTTATACAATTGAATACATAGTCAATTCCTTATTTTACATTAAAATAGTTTCATATTTTTAAATATAATACTAAGTTTAAAATCTTATCAATTTATAATTGAAACAGTGTATTTCTTCATAAAAATAATAATGTATGAACTATAATAATAATAATATATTGTGTTTATATGTATGTTTGTGTGTGTGTAGTATTTACATACATTAAAATCACAGTATAAAATTGTAAAACAATAATTTGTGTTTGTAGGTTTGTGTGTGTAGGTGTGTGTGTGTGTGTATATATATATATATATATATATATATATATATATATATATATATATATATATATATATATATATATATATATATATATAAATTATGTTTTTATGAAAACTAGAAAGCAATTTCTTTCTGGTTTGAATTTTTTTTTACAGAATTTTTACAGAAAAACAAAAAAAATCCTTGAATATGATACTAAGAATAATATTTTTGTTTATATAAATTATTTTATTACTTTTTTTTCTTTTTCCTTTATGACATATTTTATTATAAACAGACATTTTATAACTAAATATTATAAACTAAAAAAAAAAAAAAGAGTAGTATAAAACACTGCAGACAGTCCAGATTTATAAATATTTTTAAAAAATACATTTTATAAATATATAAAAACACTTAAAGCTAGTTTAGTGTTAAAAATAAAGTTATTGTGAGCGTGTGAAGGAGAGGCTGCAGGTTCCTCAGAGAAACGAATGATTGAGGAGGTGTTCTCCAGCCGAACCGGTGACCCGCAGCTCCTGGTGAACGCCCCGAGCAGACCAGGAATCTGGTGCATGTGACGCCCGCTCCACACACACACACACACACACACATCACACACAGATACCAGTGTTCAGCCGTCACTCCAGCCACAACGCCTGTCAGCACACTGCTCTTAAGAGCCCCCAGAGAGCATGATGGGTAAACACCAAACACATGCCCACAATACAGCGGCTCTGTGTAATACATCAGCCTCTCCACAGAGCGAACATTCACCCTGAGAAACTCCACTAAACACGTCTGACTGTGAAGCGATTCTAATCATTTCAGTCGAGTCTTCTTGAATAAAACACAGCTCTCGATTACAAGCATCAACTCCAAGCATCAGTCTGCAGCACGCTATATATGTGTGTGTGTGTGTGTGTGTGTGTGTGTGTGTGAGAGAGATTTATAATTAAAAAGTAACATTTTAAATATAATAAAACTATAATAATATTAATAATTACTTTAAAAACGTATGTGTATATGAAAAAATAATTCAAAATATCAATAAATATCTAAAATAGTATATAAATAATACTGGAGTTACTCTGCAATAGAGACAGACAGAATTCACTCTTTCACTCCTATTAAAAAACTCAAACCTGACCTAAGTGAAAGAATGACAGAATGCTTGTTTTTTTGGGGTGAGCCGTCCCTTTAAGGAACAAACAGGAAGTGATCAGTAAAGAGCTGAAGGTCTGACCTGCGGCGCTGCTCTTGGCTGAAGCTGGAGGGACACCGTTGCCCTGCCGCGGGGCTCCAGCGGACGCTTTACTCATGGTTTTGACTGAAGACGTGGCATGAGAACTGGGCTGAAGCTCCTCTGAAGCCTCGCTGGAGACAGAGACAGAAATAAAGGGACTTTAAACCCCGCTAGATGACAAAACATGCATCAGAAACCTCTGCGAGCACATTCAGATCATCTTCTGAAGCCTGATTCATTTGAATGTCGTTTACAGTCACTTATAAGCATGTATGAGCAGACTGATCAAGCACAGCAGTCCCAGATGGTTTGATAATGAACTAAACCAATGGCAAATAAAGAATAGCTGCTGAGATGTGTCCCGAAACCTGTCCAAGACATGTGCGGGTCACACTTCACCCGAAATGAGAAGAAAGAAAAACTATATTCTGCTTTACAGAAAATACTGTGTGTGAGAACATATGTTAAACAATTCATGCACCTCATGTGAGCAAAGAGTTGCATGATGAAGTTATAAGAAAAAAAAATTCTGTATAAATATTTTATAATTAAACATCTGGAAAGATAATCAAATTTTCATTGCTTTAAATTGCTCAAAAAGAATATATTTTAAATTGTAAAAATTTTACATCACAATCAATGCTGATTTAAATAAAATAATATTTTTTTATTGTATTACAGTAACGAAAGTATAATCAGAATCACTATCTAGAAAAAATAATAACAACCAAATATTATGGTAAGGAGAATTTGAGAGGTAAATGTATTTCTTTTTTAATATGAAGAAAAATTTCTAAATTAAATTTTTTTTATATGTGTATATAAATGTAATTATCTGTAATTATCTATATATCTTCCTATCTATCATGTGACACTGAAGACTGGAGGAATGATGCTGAAAATACAGCGGAGCATCACAGAAATAAATTACACTTTAACAGATTCACACAGAAAACAGCTGTTTTAAATGATAATAATATTTCACAATTTATACTTTATATAGAAGTGTTTAGGTTTTCATCAGAGCACTTTATTTCTCCTTCACTAATAAGCTGAACCTGAGACAATACATAGTTTAGTTCATGTTTTTTTTTTTTCTCTGTCTGCTCTACCATCTTTCTATGATTCTGTCTATTTACTATTTACTAATTATTTTCACAGTTTGCCCTAGTGGCTACAAAGCGGAGAACAACACCTGTGTTCGGTGAGAACTATTTAATTTCTTTGTTCACACTATCATTTTAGTAAAACAAAGTCTTTGAGTAACTTATCTGTTCCATTTATTGGAACCACAGTCATACAACTCAACTCAAACATGAATGTTCAGAAATACTTGATTGCTTCCTTGTCACAAACTTAGCTGCTCTATTCAATGATCAGTGTATTTTAATAGAAACTACTGCCCCCTTGTGTCAAGGCAATATTACAACAGTCATATAACTGCAGAAGTGCAGATAAGTGTAATGTTCATGCCCTTATTAATTTTTTTTTAACAGATGTCCATTTGGCTATTCTGGATTCAACTGTGATGACTGTAAGATATTATTATTACATTATTTCTTGATTCTTAACCATTAAAGTAATCATTTTGTATGTATATGTGTTTCTAATGACCTTGTCTCTCTGTGTAGCCTCTTTGTTGGCTCTAGTGGTAGTGGCGTGTGTGTTAGGGGGAATTCTGCTCATTGTGATTTTGGCTGTTCTCATTTACATCTGTGTGACTCGTTGGTGAGTGTTCATGATACGACAGGAATAGGACGTGCATTTGAATGTCTCTGTGCGAGAGACTTTTATGCTTGTTTATGGATCTACATATCCCACTTGTTAACAATTTGTGTGTTTATTGTTTATTTCACAGCAATAAGAAGTCAAGCAGCAATTTTTCAACAGCCCGTACCCTGCTGAGGAGTTCCAGGCCGCGTGGCCCACTCAGGGCATCACCCGTATTCCACGTGTCAATCTGACATCTAATTCCAGCATTGATGCCACTGGCAACAGTCTAGAGATGTCTGAAGAGCCAGGAAAGAAAGACTACAGTAATGGATTGGTGAGTACATCCTTTCAGTCAAAACTTCACAAATAATTAATAACCAGTTAACCTTTTGAAGCAGTTACACTTATCTGTAACTTACAGTGGGTTTTGTACTGCTTCAAAGACAAGCTTATGTGTGGACATTTTTTTACAGAATAACTGTTGTAAAATTTAAGTATGCATATACACTACTGTTTAAAATTTGGGGGCAAATTTCCACAAAAATAAATAAAGAAATATTAATAATAATTATATTGTTTTCAACATTGATAATAAGAAATGTTTCTTGAGAAAACCTACATATTAGATCATTTGACTGAAAATTCAGCTTGGCCATCACAGGGAAAAATGTATAATAAAAATGTAATATATATTCTAAAAAAAAAAAGCATTTATTTTAAATTGTAATGATATTTCACATTTTTTACTGTGTATTTTAATAAAATATGCAGCCTTGGTAAGCATACGTGATGTCTTTCAAAAACATTAAACCATTTTTACAGGCCCCAAACTTTTACAGTAGTGTAAAATTATATTCACAATATTATTTTATATTGCTTACTTTATATTATGAATTATACTTATTTTCTTTTTTTTTTAATTTTAAGAAATGACCCCACTGTAAGTTGAAATTCTTCTATTAACCTGCATGTGCCCTGTGATTCTAACACCAATCATAGAATCAGCCACGTGCCATATATATCTCAATATCTGTTCAATCAAACCCTTGTCCATTTGCAAATCTTTACTCTGCCTGCCCAGCTGAACTCCAATGACATACTCCTGATTGATACAAAGATTGGATTATGCTAACTTTCTTCTACGTATTTCTTGGCTGAATAATTGAAGCCCATTATGAGAAAATGTATTCCTAACAATGGCACATATAAAGAGGGTCTATTGCATTAGTGAAACAATTGCATTTGTGGTTAGCTGAATGCTAACCGTATAACATAGTACTTGGGAAACTGGACTATCCCTGAGTATATTTCATAACTTTAATATATGAAATCAGAATTTAATTATAATGGATGTACAAGTTTTGTGATGGTTATCTAGTAAACAAACCTCTTTGTGTGTGTGTGTGTCTGTGCACATATTAATGGTTGTTGTGTTGTGTATGTGGTGTACCGTATATGGGCTTGCTTTCTCCTCACTCCAAACACTATGACTATAGAAGATTGGAGGAAAGGTAAGTCAGTGACTCCTGGTGTGTCCTGGTGTGTCGTCAGGGATGGTAAAAGGCAGGGACGGTCCACTGATACATATATGAATGCACAACATACCAGCTGTGGTTCCGCCTTAAACTGAAAAGAGTCAGTTGCATTACTGAAATGCTCAACAGGTGGCTGTAGGAAAGGAAAGTCCCATCTCACAGTTAAAATAGACAGCTAAAATGTTCAAAAAAAAACTTTCTATTTGTCTAAGAATCCTGAAAAAATTATAATAAGCAGAACAATTGTTTTTTTAATATTGATAATACAAAAAATGTTTCTTGAGCATCAAATCAGGATATTAGAATGAGATCTGTACACTCATGTGACACTGAAAGACACTGAAATAAAGTCAGCTCTGTCATCACAGGAATAAATTACATTTTAAATAACAATATTTTAAACTTTTTTTTTTACTATTACTGTATTAAATAAATGCAGCCTTGGTGAGCATAAGATACTTAAAAAAAAAAAAAAAAAAAAAAAAAAAGATCGTACAGACCCAAACCTTTAATATTAGTTATTAATTTCCATAAATTTGGATCTTTCACGGCTTGTATGGTTGAAAACTGCATAAGAAATATGTCTGCCAAGTGAACTGGTTTGCTTTAAAAGGACCTTGGTCTTCAAGTTCTTTCATGTAAAGGAATATTTTGGGTTAAATACAACTGTAAGTTAAAGTGTGCACCTTCTGCAGCATTAGCATTACCAAAATAATGAACATACCACCAACAACACCTTTGTCATCAACTACGTATTTAACCTAGAAGGAATATTCCTTTATTTTTGATTTGCTTTTATTTTGCCTCTTTTCTCTTTGTGACTGGCATCTTGTCACAAAGAGAGGTGTATTACTGTCGCGTCTGGGATGAGATCTTAATATTGATCTCTGGTTTGACCTGTTTGCATGCCATCATAAGCTTTGCATGAATTTTTAAGCTAGTTATTGTGTTTTTCCTGCATGCTGGTATTATAAAATGAGATGTGCTGAGAGAATGAAGCATTGTGGGTTGTGTTTACCTGTTTGTGGCTAAAATGAACTATCATTTCTTCTGCAGTCGGGCTCGTTTGACCTCACAACAGATGGTATGAGGACCTTTAAGGACATAAACCCCACACGCTACTCTTATCTGGTGGGTCATGAAAACCCCTATTTTATACATGGAGATGAGAAGAGATGAAGAAAACAGCAGAGAAAGCCAGTGGACAAGAAAAGAGTGCAGTAGCACCGTGAATTATTAAAAAGGCCTTGGATCAAAATGTTTCATGAATGTTAACGCTGTCAAAACCATACAGCTGATCACAGACTCAAAGTGCATACACAAACAGCATTTGAGAGATACGTTTATATATATATATATATATATATATAAATTTTACTGTTTTAATTCCAAATTTCTTTCACCCAGGATAAAGTGCTCACTTCTTAAAAGTGCATTGATGATTGGGTTTTCCTAGCACAAGCTTGATAAACGTGTCCTGTGTATTACAATGTGAGATGAATGCTTAACCACTCGTCTTTTTTTCACTTCTTGTTTTGTCTGCACATTTCATATTCAGAGTTTTGTTATCAGACAGAGATCATTCATGTATTCTGTGGTTTTCAACACAAAATAATTTATTATAAAGGATGTAATATTAAACCATATTTTGGCATATTTTATTTAAATTTCTCATCTGTGGAAGCAATAAGGTCAGAATATATAATGTAATCCAGTAGTACTAATGCATCTGATCTATATTCTGACAGTAACTGCACTTTGTAGGAGAGAACATGCAATGTCTGTTGTGTGTGTGTGTGTGTGTGTGTTTTAAGATTTATCTGTCATGAAAGACAGAACTGGTACATTCAGTTATGCATTTTTGGTTGATATCTCCTCCAAAGAATTAATTTATTTTATGCCAGGACAATGCATGCCACCAGAAATTGATCTCTGTGCCTGACTGTGATGTTTTCTTTTGAATAGGAGAATTATGCAATGATGATGAGTAAACAACCATGTGTCCTTTGTAGTCGTGCCAATATATTTATTTAAAACAGAACATGGCACTGTTTACTCAGCTGTCTGTTTGCTTCATATATATATATATATATATATATATATATATATATATATATATATATATATATATATATATATATAATTATTTATGTGTAGCTGGGATATTTTCTACCTGTACATAAAGCTTTTGTAAAAAAAAATGTTATGCTCCTTGTATGAAGTGTTTCATATTGTTCTGTATAATGAAAGGAAATAAATTTCTAAAGATATAGTTATCTACAATTTGACGAATTATTCTTGTATATGCCTCCACATTTTTTTTTTTTTTTTTCAACATTGGTTTATTACCTTTTTTAAATACATGGCCGCAGTAGCATATGTTTTTATTTGGTAACAATCATCATAAAATCACATTTTCAAATCCGTTAAATCCATTGTTTAATTCTGAAAAGTTATAAGTTAGAGGAAATCGTAAGCCACCTGAATATACATTTTCAAATAAAAATGCTGTCCGTATAAGAGAAAATAACATACACACTATAAATTTTAAAGATATACTGGGAAAATAGCCATTTAAAAAGATTACCTTTTATTACCCATGAGTGTGTGTGTGTGCATGTGTGTGATGGAGTGACTCTTGTAAATCTTTTCCTTAGAGTCAGATCAGTTGTAACAGATGTCTCTGAATTAATTAGACAGAAGCCCCAAACAAGCCTTTCAACCCTTGACGACCCCTGTACCCGTTAATGAGGGCCTCTGACTGAAGAACATCCATATTATTTATGCAATGCTACTGTGTCAAAGAAGACCACATGGCCCTATGCAAAGCACACACTGGGTTACACACACGCCTGCACGCCTATCTAACTATTTTAAAACACTTTGCTCAAATTTAAATTAAGGTGTAATTAAAACATCAACAACAACAACAAAAACAATCAGATTTTCGATAAGGTCTTATATTTTGAACCTTACTGTACCTAAAATGACCCATACTACAGCTCAGGACTACACTAAACCCAGCTTTGGACTGTGGATTAATCCATCTACAATCTCACACACACTCACATGTAAATACACTGCATGCCTATGCAAGAGCGAGGAGGGGGATGTGGAGGGCCTCTACCTCCATGTCTTCCATCTGACTGTGAGTGAATGAGTGCTCAGGCTTTCAGAGCTGCTCAAGTGGACACGATAATCTAAAGAGAAGAAAAAAAAAGACACAGAGGATGGGGTGGGGGGCAATGGAGGCAACACGGCCCCTGTGTGTCTTACAACACCCACCTGCTACTGTCTCTGGTGATATAATGACAGCAGAGAGAGAGAGAGAGACTGGGGGATACTGGATGAATGGAGGAGAGAAGGGGAGGAGGTAGAAGGGGAGGGAGGATAGAAAGGGGAGGGGGTTTGTGTATGTGTGTGGAAGAGCGAGAACCACAGAGAAACAGAAAGAGATGCGACAGACGGCAGGGACGGCAGCCGGAGGAAGAGTTACAGTCAAAAGATCAGTAAGGCAACCATCTGGGAACGACAGATCCAGAGAAACAGAAAAAAGAAGAAGACGGAATCAGAGGTAGGCTGCTCCTCTCTATTAAACCTTCATTTGCTTCATGATACCAGAGCTAAACACAAAGCCAGGCCCAGCGTGCACTGCACGAGATTATTGTGTATGTTTTGATGATTATCTCATCCAGAGGGGCTTTATTTTCTCTCGGAGCGAATCAGTGGCATATGTGCAAACCAGCACTGCACTGCAGATGGAGAAGAGAGAGATTCAGAGGAAGAGGAAGACTGTAATGGAGAGATAGGGAGAGTAAGGAAGCATTAGGCATCTGAGCAGAGAGAAAGAGAAAGTACTGATGTTTTCACAACAGTGCTGAGAGAAAAACGTGCTGACCTGTTTCCATTATTGATAATATGAGTCCATCAGTTTGTTCTTTGTTTGTCTGAGGTGCAAGTGTTCTCGCATCAGTGTAAGTGTAACAGAATTAATCACTGCAAGTTGAATTCTAGTGGTCTGTTAGAGAAACGCTGCTTGTGCCAAAACACAAAATGCTTCATGGCAAGAGGCATTTGAACTATTAATGAATTTGCGCTTGCAAAATAATGTTTCTAACATGATGTAGACTCCAGGCAACATATATTTCTCT
>NW_020524481.1:0-29021 GCF_003368295.1 Carassius auratus
AGTTTTAAATCTCTGAGGTGCTATATTAACATAGGTTGAAGGAAGGATCCGTTCACTTCCAAACACAACTGTAATAAAAACAGGAATTTTCCAACTGTTGACTCCAATAACATTTTATCAAAATAGCACTTATGATTTAAAATGTTTTAGGTTTAAAAATCGGGTAGCTAAGCCAATTTTAGACCAGGAGTTTTTATCGTTTTAATCTTGAATATCACTGTGGTTCGCCACGAATTCAATAACGATATTTAATAACAAGGCCTTTTTACTGAATCAGAGGAACATCGCTCATGTTCAGATTTACATGTTGCAACTAATAAAAGATTTCTTCATCTTTTAATTATTCATATTAAAATGTTCTCACTGTAAAAAGATTTTGGTCTTTCTTAACAGGATACTTTTAACATTATACTGCAGTTTACTTTCATTAAAAATAACAGTGACTATACTGTTAAGTTTCTACAAATACCTAGCGCTGACTGACCAGCTTTTTGCCTCAGTCGAGTGAGTTCGCGTCTTGCGACTTATCTCACAAGTAACGTTACATAATTTCATAGCGCACGTGCAGAAATTATTAAAAACCATATACACAGATTGATTGCTCACAAAACGAAGTTTGAAATAGCCGCGTTCCTCCACCAAAATGTAACAACAATGAGTTTTTACATAGTAATTAACTCAAATGATATATAGGGAATTTGAATAATTAATCAAGAATTTGATTAATATATATCTCAGATGACAGTTACATTTAATTTTATTGATTATGAAAAATAGCTCAATTGCCAATACCAATACTAATCACAGGGCACTGTAATTTACTCATTAATATGTCAATATTACATTCTTCATATCAATTATTGTGATATCTCTTACTGTAAATTATTGCAGATCAAACCGTGGTATGTCCAGCACACCACTATAGACCTATCAATTTTCAATAAAGTTATCACGCCTTATAATTCAAGGAAAAGTATTCTCTGGCCATGAAAATATTATCCTATCCTTATGATAAATTTAGTTTCTAAATTTAGAGCTTGTAGCTAAAGATCAGACACATCTCAGTGACTCGTAATGTGAGTGGGGTGGAGTCCAAAGCCAATCATTTTATATATGAGTTTTTAATAATTAAACTAGTAATACATCAAACTACAAATCACACAGAGTAAATATGCGTACGACAATACAAACAGTAAGCTTTATACAATACATAACGAATCCAAATAAAAGAGAGAGAAAGAGAGAGAGAGAGAGAGAAAATAGAATGGAATCACATAAGGAGCTCAGGTATGAAAATCATAGTCAGTAACTTTTAGAAGCCAACAACAAATCAGATCATAACAACACTTTAAAGCAGCATTTAAATCTCCATAGAGAAAGTGATACTTGCAAAAGGTGTCCCATGTGAGTGTGGCGTGAGATCGGCGTCGAGCTTGTGAGCTTTGCGCGTTGAAACAGCCATGTGCCATGAAACGGAGGCCATGTGACGCGCGTGCACGCTGCGCTTGGCGTGAGCGTGGAGCACGTGGTCCTTTGTTCTGTCCTCGCGCGGTATTTGAAAGGTTCAACAAACATTGTTCCAGAATTCGTCTTCCTTGCGTGGGAGAGGCGAATAGTTTAATAAACTTAGTAAAGAAAAGAAAACAAAACAACGAAAATGAAAGTTTCCAAATGAGCCATGAAAATGGCTTTCCTCTCCTCAGTCCGTGTGCTGAGGGGGGGAGGAGAACTAAGCGCGGCCCGAGGCCGCGCGGAGCGACGTGTCCGAGAACGGAGAACGGGAAGAAGAGCAAGAAGAGCGACGAAGAACCAAGAGAGAGGCGGACCTTGTTCGGTCGACTCTTATAGCTTGAGATGTTCACGCCTCTTTTCGCGTGAACCACCCAATGAACATCCGCGATCTGAAGCGGCGGGAAAGTTCCTTTGTCTCTGTCGAGACAACCCCCTGATGATTTAGGGCCTGTCCGATTTCATCAGGAATATTAAAGCAAGTTCATTATTCCAGATTAAATACATTTTTTCATTACTTTGCTCTAGATAAATGGGTCTGTCAAAGCATGACGATTAGAACAAGACTAGACATAATATATATATGACCAAAGATCTAATTTTTAGATCGAATTACACATTTAAAGATTTGTTTAACACATGATAACACTGCAGATATTCCCAATTTATATGGGAAACCTCTAATGTACCGCAAAAACAATACTATACACATTAAGACTACATTTGAGTACATTCTATTCATTCTTTTGTAAGGATTAGGTTTCCTGTCCTGTGGTCCTGTGAGCTCGTAAAATTTACGAGCTACCAAGGAGTGTGGGGGTTGCAGAACATTTCTTTTTGAGAAAGTATAAGATTGAAATCAAGCATTTCCACTTATAAGTCAGCACTTTAACCATTTACCCAGGATTAACCATTTTATGCAATACACAAACATATAAAATACATATTTAATAAAGGACTTACAAAAGTAAGGAACAAAAAGAAAGGTTTCTTTTTGCGTGTGTGTGTGTGTGTTAAGGAATTTGGTTTCAGGTATCCTTTGAGGCTCGCATGGGTATCGTAAAGTAATATAAGTCCAGCCAGGCTGGCATTTAGTACCAACAGTCTGAATTTATAAAACAGAATTTAACCCATGAATCGCTGACCTGCATATCTGTTACATTTTATTTTAATACTATAACAAACTAAAAAAAAATTGTTCAATAAGTAAATTAAAATAAGAATAATTTAACAAAAAAATTACTGAAATATAAATAAAAATACTTTTTATTATTTTTTTTACAAATATTTTATTTCGGTTTTAGTTAACAATAAGGTTGAATATATATTTTGATATTATTATTATTATTATTATTATTGTTATTTCTAATACTGATAGAATGTATGGATAGTTTAAAGTGTAAAATTAATTCATAATAAATTAATATAAAATAATAAATATATTAAAATATTAAATAAATTGTATTCATATTGAAATTATGTATTTTATATTCATCTTTAAACTCTATAATGCTGACTTAGATTGTCTCTTAAACAAAAACTATTTCATATTGTCGCTGTATGAAGTAGCAATAGTTATGCTTGCGTCATCAGTACCCATAAAACATCACATTTCTTAATTATTATTCATATTTGGTTATTTGCATTCTTGTTTGTTCATTTTTAGATTTCTATTTTGAACATGGTTCCATGTGTTGGTGTTGGTTTATCTCTCATATCATGTACCAAACTGTCAAACATTTATCCTGAGGGTGGCAGTAGCACACAGAGAGGAGAAAGTGAAGCGTTCATGCATGTTTGTGAGATAGTGTTCAGAATGCATGAGTGAGAGCGGGAACCCAGTGTGTGTTACATGTTATTGGTTTCTTCTGCAACAGAGAGAAGGAGAGAGAGAGAGAGACTAAGAGAAGATGTAGCTTTGAGAGCAGGTGTGTGACACTTCACACTTGAGTCTCATGAATTAAACATATGTGTACAGCCTGAGTGTGTGTGTGTGTGTGTGCTTTTTATAAAAGGCTGCAGGGAATGTTTGCAATCATTCCACTAAAAGCTGTGTGTGTATGTGGATATAAGTTGTTGTGCCTGTGTATTCAGCGAAAATAGAAGGGGTTTTGTCTTCCACATCAGCAGAAAGATGAATATTGATTTTTGATTTAGGCCTTCAGCCATGATCCTCTGCATACACCCGTCCACAAACCACAAAACCAATCAAGAGTTAAACACACACACTGCAGATCAAAACTACAGCCTGTTAAATTGTGAAGTGGCTTGCTTTTTGCACAAACTGCGCAGAAAATACATGTCTTTATCTGCATCTTTTTTTTTCTTTATTATAATTAGTGTTGACCATGAATATAAAACTTTGATATGCAACATGCCTTATAGTGCAAACAAGCAAAATTGACCAAAATGTTGGCAACTGCATTGTAATGGTGTGTACGCACCAAAAGCGAATCAACTATTCGTACAGTGTTATCATTCTAGATTACTCGCGGGATGTTTTGGGAGTCACTGGTTTGAATAAAATTATTGCGTAATGTGCTCCTTCATTTTTCTGATAACAACTGGACATGTCAACCTGGATGTGTCAATAAGCTATTCGCTGATTGGTTCACACAACAATGCATCATGCAGATTTTCTGCTGGAGTTGAAATTGTTTACTATATATATGTACTATATATTGCGTGTGCGCAGCAATCACGTAGCCTGCCACGAATTTGCATCTTTTCATTGACTTTGTATGTAGAGCACTTTTATTTTAAGCACCGATTTTCAAAAAACAAGTTGTGACACAAAATATGTTTCTTCTCATTTTTATCCTGTTCAGGCCACAAGGGAAATATTCAGGGATTAAATCGTAGCTCATCTCTTCTCTGAGAGAATATTGCGCGGTTAAGGCCAGAAGGGATACAGCGAAAACTACTAGGTATGCGCACATCAATATAGCGTAATATTTTTGTCACACTCTATTTTTGGATTTTTGTAAGGGGTAGGTTTAGGGTTGGAGCTGGTGTAGATGTTAATAAAACATTTAAATTTATTGTAAGCTTCCAGTTTTAGCTGTATCCTTTTTAGCCACAACTATTATGCGTTGTTGCCGAAAGCGCCATCAGTTTTTACTTTCACTGTTGAAATTTTTTCATCGCCATATGTCTTGCGCAAAGTTTTCACGTTGTTTGTCTAATAACCATTGGCTCGTCTTCATGGTTTGAATGGTTTCAATATCGCGAAGTCCTCCACAAATTTGGCCTACTACACTGCCAACACACATTCTAGCGAACCCAAAACCCCTTAATTGTAATTGTATTATTACAATTATATTTGAGTAATTTTAGTACTTATTAAAAAATTTTTCCAAGGCAACATTTAATTTAAGTTTTTGATCTAAAAAACTAAAATATTTTTTCATGTTTTCCTGCAAAAATTTCTCTCTTCCTTCTTTTCTTCATCTCAGGCATAACAGCAGTCTTGATACCGCGGTTAGATCTGGTGATCTCACTGGTCGGTGCGGTTAGCAGCTCGGCGCTGGCGCTCATCTTCCCGCCGCTGGTGGAGCTGGTGGGGTTTCCCAGTCAACCTCCTCCTCTCCTGCTCCTCAAAGACCTCTCCATCGCCTTCATCGGCTTCCTGACCGGGAGCTACGTGACGCTGGAGGAGATCATTCATCAGGTCGACCAAGGACAGACCTGTCTCCATGATGACAGGAACTGGACCACACCCACTACCTCACCACCCTGAAGACCACGCCCACAAACGAAGGACCAATCAAGGCACAGTTCCATATTTAAAGGCCACAGTGTTATTTTGAATACTGTAATGGCAAAGACACTTTTTTTTTTTTTTTTTGCTGAAATGGAGAGCTTGTCTTATAAGGCTCGAGGTGTTATTTTATAGCTCAATTTGTTTTTAATTCCACAGGCACATGCCTGAGGTGCGCGGCTGTAGTGAGGATTGTGTGCATGTGTGAGTGAGTGATGGTGTGCATTGGAAATATTTCCTCCGTCCGGCCTCATGGACTTCCCATGACTCCACCCTGTTCTAGATGGAAAGGCTTGCACTCCATCAGGTCTGTGGAGCGTATAGCATGACAGGCTGTCAGCATTTAAAACTGCAGGAGAGCGCCAGAGAAATATTGCACACTGTAAAGAATGTACATTCTCGCTGACTAGCGGTATTATTAATAAACCAATCGTTTCTCCTGAGGCTTGTGATATTAATTTTTTTTCTTTGTTCTTTTTTTGACTGCTGCGGTATTCAGGGGGAATAATGAGTCTTTTATTTAATGACAAACTTTGAACGTTCAATGTATTACAGGCTATTAAGCTGTTAAGTAAAAATCCACTCTGCAAATCTGTATTTTTCAGAACTATTCAGGGTTCAAAACAAGCTGTTTCAACCGTATCTGTAATTTCTTGTCATTTTAAGACACTTAGACTCATCATTTTTTTGTTTTGTTTTTAGAGTTTAACTTTATTTTAGTAGTTTTGGGGGTGCTAAAGCTAACTGTCACTATTTTTTTTTCTTTCTATTATTTAGTGTTTAACTTTATTTTAATTATTTTCTGGGCTTCTAAAGTTAACTGGTGTTACTTAAAAATGTTTATCAGCATTCAATTTCCCAGTATAATTGCTTATGGGTTGTGAAGGTTTCAAATTTTATAATGTACCATGTATCCCAAACTAAAATTATTTTTTCTTTATGTGTTCCTGAGTGAAAGAATTGTTTTTAATTTTGAAAGCAATGTTAGTAAGTAGGGTTATAAAACTAAAACCATAAATAAAGTTACTTAAAGTTAACTGGATTTAAAATAAATAGATACAAAATTAAAAAGATTAGATTTACTTGAAATAAAATTTTTAATGAAATTTAAATTAAAATAAAATAAAAACTATACTACTAAACTACTAAAAATGACAACAAAGTAACTAAAAATGTACAATTAAAATAAAATATATATTTAAAAACTAGTGCTAACCAAATAAAAGTTTAGTGTGTAATTTAATGTCTTGTGGCTATCCTTTCTCAACAGTGTGATTTTAACATTTAAAATTCAAGTGCAGGGCAAACTGTTTGTCTGTTACCATAAAAGCGATTTTTGGCCATTTACAAATTGAGGGATGAGTCAATTTTCTCTAGCACCAAAAGATATCGACCTTATTTTATTCTGAACTCTTCCACATTTATGCTACCCTGTTTTCATCCACTTATATTGTTAAAGCCTTTATAGAAGTTCTTCTGTACAAAAACATTATCAGAGCTGCTGTGCTTCCAAGTTACCACTTGATAAATCAAGGCCATTAGATTTTAAACATCAGGAATTGATTGGATAGTGAATTATGGCCAGAATAGAGCTTGGAAGAAAAAAATTAAGAGGTTTTGGTGATGTCAACCGAAAGGAAATTTGTTTCATTGCCAGAGGAAGTGATTAGATTTTGATGCAAGATTATGAAGACAATATGTTATAGTCTTTGAACTAACGTGCACTGATGAATCCTTCACAGTAAGATCGAAGCGTGCGTTAAGAATGCAAATAGGGTCAATTTAACAATGAAACCTGCAATAGGCTATTCAGGAAGAATGAACGGCAGCTGCATTAAATTAAATGTCATAATAATTGCTCGTTGTCTATATCATAACGGTCATCGGTGTCAGAACTGAAACATGCCTGCCGATTGTCACGTTTAATTAAGATTACTTTAAATAGAAATACGGATCTGTCCAGTCGCCTAAGGTCTGCACGTGTCCGCCTATTTCTGATTAATTAAATAGATCTGAAAAAGCTCCAAAGTGACACCAGACAGCCTTTTCTTACACACACTCTCTCTCTCTCTGGTTTTGGCTCATTAGTCGGGTCTTGTTTATATTCTCCTCATGTTTGCTTCTCTCTGTTGAAAGCTGGACACCTGACAACTGGCACGCGACAGAGAGAGAGAGAGAGAGAGAGAGAGAGAGAGAGGCTGATAGAATATGAAAAGCGAGAGGTAAAACGCTCGGATCAGTGAGAGATGGAGCAAATTAGAAGCTGTAAAATAAAGGGAGAGAGCGAGGCGTTGATGGAGGGAGGGAGGAAGAAAGAACGGGGGAGAATTTGCACGAGAGCACCGAGTGCGTGAGGGGAGTCTGTCTGGCACGTGAGGACAAAAATAGACTTCTGCGAGCTAAATATAGCGCAGATCACAGCACGAGCGAGATGGAGAGAGTAAGAAAGGACTCGCCCGCACTTTTGGAAATGATTTCTGAAGGAGCGCACCCTCCTCCATCCACCGGCTCCGTTTCGGAAATCTATTTTCGACGTGCACGAAATTTAACATCTATCATTCAAATGAGAGCAGTAGGACTCACTTTAAAAGCGTGCATAATTCAGAGGGAAGGCTCTCAACGTGATGTGTATTTATAGGCCCAGCCTACGAGAAAGTATATTTAGAGTTTCTTTTGTCGATCAGACACGTCTGGGGGTCTTTGGCACGTATGCGTTCGTCTGTAAGGACTGGAACACATGCACGCTCGACTAAAGCATTGCACGAGCGCTCGTCCCAGTGAACATGCTTATGCATTGTAAACAGTTTACTTTTGCTTCTAAACTACTGAAATGTTTTGGAAAGAAGTGATGCCTTTATTTGATCAAAAATACAGTAAAAACAGTAATATTGTGAAATATTGCTACAATTTAAAATAACTGTTTTCTATATCTTAAAATGTTATTTATTCAAGCGATGCAAAGCTGAATTTTCAGTATCATTGCTACAGTCTTCAGTGTCACATGATCCTTCAGAAATCATTCTAATATGATTTGCTGCTCAAGAAACATTTCTGATCATTCTAATTACTATTTTTGTTGAAACTGATAAAGGATTTTAAATTGAAAGTTCAAAATAATCTTAAGAAATCTTTTTGGAATTGAATGCACCCTTGCTGAATAAAAGTATTAGTTTATTATTATTATTTTAAAAAGGAAGTGTATATGTTATTAGAGCTCCCATATTTTCAGGTGAAGCAGAAAATGAGAATATAGTATGGCAGCACTTGACTTTAACCAACAGAACTGGATTGGATTGGTGTTCTGTACGAGAACAAAGTATGTTGATCAGAATAAGATTGGTAACATGCATTAAAGATGTAAATGATTTCACACTGATGGCGTTATTAAGTTTAAGCATGTAAACACAGTGTGACTAATTACTCTAAAGCTGTGGGATTTCATGACTATAAATAGCTAAAAACTGACCATAGAAGAAGATTATTTACACTAATGTCTGCTATATCATTATTTTCTCAAGGTATTGCATTATGAATTGTGATTGACACATTTCAGAATGCACCAATGCATGAAATTAAACAGCTGGAAATATTATATACCTTTTTTTTTTTTTTTTTTTTACTTGAAAGTGTGCATGTAAAAGAATCCAATGAAAAAGTACCAACTTTTTGCACGCGACAAATGATGGTATACGTCCAAAAAAATGTCCATACCATACAATTTTTTGGTCCTTTTTTGTATGCATTGATATAAAGATCTTGCAAAAAGCAGTAGAACGTATATGATAATGACTGCTACAGTCCTGTGTGTATGCGCACAATGGAATGCATGGCTTTGTGGTTTGTGAACCAGAGCGTGGGTGTCTACAGAAGATGGAGTGAGACGGATGTGTCTACCTGCAGTGATCAGTAATGGATGAGCTGATCCAGGCTTGGCTAAACGTTCAGAGTAATGGATGGGAAGAGTCAAGTCTGTCTAAATGCACACAGAGCCCGTCTGTGATGACTGACAGGTCATCAGTGTCTCCCAGAGCAGACCATGTGTCATTGTTCCACATCCTCGCACAAAAATCACTGCAATTCATAATCTTTATACATTTGTGCAGAGGTAACAAAATACTATTGTTTACCATTCTGTAAATCTGAATGCAGAAACATTGAGGGAAAAATGCGTGAATTGCCCTGCAGGGATGAGTAAAGTGTCGTCCTATCAGGCATCAAGTGCTTGTTTTGCAAGTCAAATCTGAGACGATGATAGAAAGACTCCGGAATTTGAGTCACGTATTAAATTACAAGACTGGATTTTGATTTGTGAACAACAATTCCAGACCACTGAGGCTAATAAAACATTATGCAGAGATTGGCTTGTCACCAAGTGATGACAAACCTGAAATATAAGCTCAAAACTGACAGTATCCTATCTAAAATGAAAGCTACAGGGGACATTGGTGTTAGCCTCAGCTTTATGTCAAGATTGTTGCCAGAAACAGAGAAAAACAAGCTTAATCTGAGCAAACAATTACATTTTTTAAAATATCCACAAATTCAATGATCCACTGAATAAAGCATTCAAGATCGCCGGCTTGCTAAATAGTGTGAACAACAGGAATTGTTTCGCAAACGTGAGTAATTTAATGTTATTCAGTGGATTAAACGTTCCTTTTCACGTGACCAAAATGTGCAGTGCATCTGTGATTCAAATCTCATAACATATCGGTTTTGTTGTCACTAACAGGTCCAAAACGGATGAGCTTGCTTATAGATTTCTCTGATAGCGCTTGTATCTGCACCGTTCTTATAAATCGTGCTGCTTGGGGCTAATCAAAGTTGATTGAAGTCATGCAGTTTGTCAAAAGTGGCTGTTTTTTTCCAAATTTGTTCAAATCGGTCCCAAGCACTATCCATCCATGCATTGTCTTGTGGATGTTATGCAGTTGTATTCTTTAATATACACTAAGTATACTATTTGCTTTGTAAGTTGCATTGTGTTGTGCAAATCATGCAATTTAACTTTTAAAGATACAAATCGTTTGTTTTAGGAGGTTGTATTTAAAATGCTTAGAAATGCTGCCTCTAGGGAGTAAAATTTGAAAGAACTAAATCTTTAAGTCAAGGTCATGCGTTTCAATTTTACATGATAATTTGTTTCTAGCTGATGCTTTTCTTAACAAAGTGTCAAAGTGTTTAAAATCACATGGATCATGTTTATTACCAGGAGAAGTTGCTGACAGTACACAATGCATGCGTGTTAAAATGCAAGGAGCAACCAAAACACATTAAACTTCTAATCATGTCTTCTAAAGACACTTCTAAACGATGTTACTATTACACTGCTCTGAAAGAATCCCTATAGATAGAGTCTTTAAAAAAAAAAAGAGAGAGAATAATTTCTGCATTTAAAGTATTTGTGAAATATTCCTTTGTGACTTTTACTTTTCTCTTCAATTCACTGTGTTCAATAATTCTGGTGTCCTCAGATGATCCATATTTCCAATCCAATCTTGCATCCATCCATCATCCATCCAACCATTACATTAAACTTCAAATCATGTCTTTTAAAGACACTTATGTTTACGTTGCTCAAAACGAGTCCCTCCAGGTATGAGACATTTTACTAAGAACATTTAACTAAAGATCTTTTCTGCTTTTGAAATTTCTCTCTTAGACTTTTACTTTTCACCTAAATTCACTGTGTTCAAAAATTCTGCTGTCCTCGGGTGATCTATGAGGCTTTTTGCAGTCTTGAGCTGAAAATGAAATTCTGCCTCACCCTATGATTTCTTCTGGTTTTAGGAAAACATGGATGATTTGAACACCTTGTGGGAAAGTATCTCCATATTGCATCCAAAATATTTCGAGACTGAGGTCGTACAGGGACGAAGAGCTAATGAGTGTTTTTGGAGTTTGAAATCCAGTAAATTTGGTGTGATGTGCTCTTCTGCCCCTGGTGCGAGTATTAACTTCTGCATTAAGCGTAACGTTTAGGGTTGTGAAGAGCTTTAGCACTCCTGCCAGCTGGTAATTAAAGCATATGTGAACCTTATGAAAAGGACGGGCTATGGTTTTTTCTTTTTAGTTTTTAATGAGTCAGGGTCAGATTGTGGAATTATAAGTGTATTTCAAAGAATGAATAGATTGGTTTTGGAAAAGTTCTAATTTATTATTGTTTTTTTTTCACAACGCTTCCCCTTGAATTACTTTGACCTTTGTCGAATACATTAACTAAAGCTACATTTCTCATCACGCTGCATGATGAAACTTCATTATGGATTTAAAGCTTTGTTGAAAACATTACGGTAAAATAACAGCTGGTGGGTCAAGTACTGTTGGCATCACATCCAACATATAAGGAGAATTCAATCAAAGGAGAGTGTCCACTTTAGATAATTGTCAATTGAGACAATTCAGTCCCATTCATATACATTATTATTCACATTAGTCTTGATAATTTGTGATGGATTCATCCATCCATTCATCCATCCTAAATCCATCCATCATAAAACTAACCTGGGCTTTTGTGCATGAAATAAAATAAAAAGTACAGCTGTTTACTAAGTAAACTGACTAAAACAATATAGATTTATCACTTAACTTGTTCCACAAGAATAAATATTTGATAAGCTCAGTCTCTGTTGTACCACCAACAGTCACATAAAAGAGTTTCAGCACAGACCGAACGCTGCCTCAGGAAACACCTCAACGTCTCATTCTTCAAGCAGCTACCAACATGCTGTGAAATTTCTCAGTTCATCAGGTAAATCCGCAGCCAATTAGGAACCGTGCCAGCATGGACTGCATAACACTGCGCGTGGTCAGAGAGGATTGCCTGATCTACAGATTCAGGAACCGCACTAAGCTGCACATCTGCCTTTAAAACGGCAACTAGAGAATTGCTTTCGTTTCATGTATTGATTTTCCGTTTAGCGGACCTCACAGCAGTAAATAAACATAGTTTGTATTACAAAAAAACGTTAATTCTTCAGAGCCATTCTAGGTTTTGTTCATCATTAGTCTTGCGTAATGTTGTTTATCTGCAGTAAAGCAGTGCATCAAATGCATGAACCTGCTGAAGCCGCATGACGCTGGTGTATCTATTTTTCATTCAGTACGGTTACGCTGGCAAAGAAAATTGTTACTTCCAATTTGGAGACATTATTGCAAATGTATTTTACGTAAACTGTCACCAGTGTTTAGCAGTTGTTTGTTGTTGTGTGTGCACTGGTGGACAGGACAGCCAGCCAGAGATGTAATATTTGTTTGGATGATATGTCTTTATCAGTCTTGGCTTACTGAACCCTAGTGACACCGTGTGTGTGTGTGTGTGTGTGTGAGAAAGTGAGACACAAACGCCAGCTGGAGCTACAGTCTCAGACAGTTGAATGATTGACCTCTTTGACTTCAGCTATCCTCTGGTTCTCTCTCTCTCTTGCTCTTTTTTTTTTTTTCTCTAACACATAAATTCTATCTTCCAGTTGAAGATAAAGACGCCTGGTTTCCTTCCAGAGCCAAAAGTTAAAGATCCTGCTGGAACGTGGCAGAATGAAAGCAGGGCGTTTACTTTGGGAAAAATGGTTTACTCAGCCAAAAATGAAAAGTCTGTCAATGTTTATTCACATTCACATCGTTCCAAATGACTGTCTTACTTCTGCAGGACATAAGAAGTGAATCTTCTGGAAATATATAAAAAATAAAAAATAAAGTTTCATAAATGTATCGAGCTTTGTTACAAAACTTCGATAGCTTTATTTCAAGTCACTGAGAAACAAACATATGTAAGATCTAAATTTGGTTTTCCAGTGGATACTCACATAACTTTAGTTTGGTGAGAGGAACAGACTATAGCACATCTTGAATAAATTAATAAAAGAATTTATGACCTTTTTTGAAAGCTATAAAAGCATAATTGTGAGATATAAACTCATAACTTTGACCTTTTCTCGCAATTTTGAGTTTACAATTAATTTTTTTCTGCCAAAGAAAATGAAAAGAGAAATGATAATTGTGACTTTTTATCTTACAATTAAAAAAAAAATTAATTGAGAGATATAAACGCGGAATTGTGACTGTCAATTTTGACTTTTTCTCAGTTTTTTCTTCATTGAGACAAAAAAGTTGGAATAATCAAATAAAAAACTTAGAACTGGGAGAAAAGTCAGAATTGTGTGATAAGTTTCTATTACCTTTAATTTTTCTATCCATTGGTGGAAACAAGCTTTCATACATAAAGCATGTGAGTCTTTCACAAACTTTTATTATAGTTTTTGCATAATTTTGCAGCTTAGAATTTTTTTTTCACTTTCATTAAATGGACAAGAACATTCATAAATTTGCTTTCCATGTTCCACTGAAGAAAAATATGATGACAGAGTTTTCATTTTTGGGGTGTGCTATTGCACCATCACACTCTGGAGTGATGGACAGTGGTAAAGGCATGTGGCAGACCTTGTCAAAATCCTCCAATGAGAAAGGACTGGTGGCCTGCAGTGACAGATGTGTGTATGGTGTAATAGCTAGAGACAGACACATGGCACAGCTGGGAACCATAGTGTGTGTGGGGCTCAGTTTCAATGCTGTTTGGTGTGCATAAAAAGCCTTTTTATCATTTCAGATATTTAGATTTCAGGCCCAAAATATCAAAACAAGACATTGCTAACATAATTCTGGTAGTTAAATTGCACATTATAATTTATTACATTTTTTGTTTAACATCCACTGCTATTCAAAACTTCCAAAACATCTATTTTAAACTAATTTATTCCTGTGATCAAAGCTGGATTTACAGCATCATTCCTCCAGTCTTCAGTGTCACATGATCTTCAGAAATCTTTTTAATATGCTGATTTGCTGCTCAAGAAACATTTTTATTATTATTGACAACAGTTGTGCTGATATTTAAAAAAATATATATTTTTAAGAATAGAATGAATTAGAAAATGAATAGAAAGCATTATTTTAAAATGTTTAAATTAATAGAAATTATACAATTACAAATGTCAAATGTCTTCTTGCTGAATAAAAGTAATAATTTCCTTCATACACACACACACACACACATATAATAATTTATTCTGTATTACACAAAAAAAAAAAAGACAAAATCAGTCAAATAACACTACTTTTTGAGAATGATTTGTGTTATTTGTGAAGTTCCTGTATTATAAATTTTATTTATTTATTTTTGTCATTGGATATCGATTTCATTGTTAAATATACTAAATTGAGGATGTGACCGGCTGGGTGTGTTTTTTATTTTATACTTTTATTGAACCACCAATGTTTATGAACAGGTTTACTAGACAACAGATCAATATTTTGTTGAACTATATGCATGCAAAAGAAACATGGCTCTATATGGTTGAAGAAAAAAACGGATAAGTTAATGGAAAAGGTCTTTTATATATTCTTTACTGGGCAATATTGCATTTGCAACAGGTTTTTTCTTTCCTCAAGCAATCCATGTTCCATTTCAATCATGAGAGGACTGACCTCTTTGTGAGAAAATGTTTTAACATTTTATTGCATGAAGTAATCAATAAAGTACCTAGGGAGCTCTGTTCTTGCTCAAATCCTTATCTTCTGCTCTTTTCCGTTTCCCTTCAGGATATATTCAAGGTGTTTATTTGCTGAAAATCTTTCCCTCTGCCTTCGCACTTGGAATATAGTGCAAGGAGTCATGTGGACTGTTTTCATTGTATGTATACAGTCCCAGACAGCTCCAAAATATATTTTAAATATATGTTGAAATCGGTAAATTTCAATTAAATATATTCTAGAAATTGAGAATATATATATTTCGTTTAAACCTCAGAAAGTATATTTTAAAACCTATTTCAAGGACAAGAAAAACATTTCCAATTTTACAGTAGCCTAGATTTTATACAAACATAAATACAATTAGTGATAATTAATTTTCACAAAGTTTTTCTTTAAATGTAAATATTTGCATATTTTAGCAAATATATTTTTGGCCATTTTTTTTTCAATTTTCAAATATATTTAAAAATGCATTTGAACATTTGAAGGACATGAGAGTGAGTAAATTATTACAGATGTTTATTTCGATTGAACTATTCTTTCTTGTTTTAGCATTACATAGAAAAATAGTTTGTGTCTAAGCAATTGTAACAAACATGAAAAACTGAGTACAGTCAGCTGCGAATTTAATACATCACTACACGAGCCTGTGACCTCCAGAACGGCTGGTGTGCAGATTTTACACTTCTTTACTAATAAACACACAAACGTGTGTGAAACACTTTTCAATTGTTAAGCCATTCTCCCTGTTTAAGTCCTTTAAGCTGAGGAGTCTGTTACACAGCCCAACTCATTTACTCATCCTTTGGTTCTCATGCACTCATGCACAGGTTGACATGAGCAGGTCAGCATGTGGGTCGCAGTCCTGACGTCATTCGGTGCGGAGAGCTCGTCGAGTGTCCTCATTAGCAAACACACCTCTAATGAGGCACTCGCTCTGGAAAGATGAGCGTATTATGGGTAATGTGCACTTCTAGATGGGAACTTCCCATTGACTTTGTTCTTAAATTAAGCCAATTACTGCCATTTGGTAACAATAGCATTGCTTTTATTGTCCAGACTTAGGGTTAGGGATTTGTTCAAAACACCTGAATCGTATAGTACGTTTACACAACAATGATTGCACTAGAAACTGAAATGTTTTCCTTTGCAAATTTGAATTTTTTTACATACAGATGACAATCTGCATTGAGACTTGAAGTTATAAGCTTTAACCTGTGCCAGTAAGCAACCAACCAGTTTAACGTAGCAACTGCATACCAACACACTGGATAAGACACTAACACGATTGTGACAAATTTTGTATAGGCAAGAAATAATCATATTTGACTACGTAAAAATCCTTTACATGTTTTCCTTGAAGGGAACTTCTCGGTCCTGCCAAGATCAACAAAACCTAACATTATATTACTGTACACTTAAATCTACTGATTTCTGTTTGTCAGTATGACTGTTTATCCATCTTGCTCTGTTTCTCTCACTTTCACATGACTGATAGATAAAAAAACAACTCCCTTGACATCAGACCGCTTCTTTTTTGGTGTTCTTGTTATTTGTTCGTCGATGAGTTCCAGGAGTAACCGTGCAGTGATTTGTTTTATAGTCAGTCTCGGCTGAAAGAGTGTTTGGGTTTCATCTTCTGTCGCGGGGCCTGTTGTTAGCATTCAGTGGAGAGTCGTTGTCGGAACAAAACAACAAGCTACACTCATCTACAACCGTCCTTATCTCCCAGGAGTCCTCAGTGCTGCGCTGCTAGGACCAATCAATGAAAGTCCACTGTATCTGTACCGCTCTGCGTGTATAACACACATCCAAAACAAATATCCAACAAAATAGTGCTCAGTAAGTATGCTAAGCCTGTTCTCCACAATGTGCTCCTTCATACATCACCTGCAAAGTCTAAAGTCGTATCAGCTCGTTCCAGATCACGTCATTATAGTTCTCTAGATACTCCACACTCTCCTAAAAAATTCATGTAGCAGCTTGTGTTTAGCATGTCAGTTGGTACTTAATGGCAATTAATAGCTTCACATGTTGAAGTGTATTTTGAAAAATTCATGACTGAGTACAGATGCTAGCTAGTTTAGCTGTTTACCAAGCAGGCTGCAATTTATAGCAACACTGTCTGTCTCAGGAAATCCTCTCAGTGCTTTTCAGATATTTATGTGGTTTTCAAGCTAATGTTCATTTTGAATTTGGCTACTTTTACACTGTTTCTGTAGGTTTATTTTTTAGTCCATTGCTTATAATGACACATCACCTGCTTGGATGTTCTGGGTGGTTACTACGGTGTTCTGATTAGTTACCAGGTGGTTGCTAAGTTGTTCTGGGGTTTACTAATGTGTTTGCTATGGAATTATGAGTGGCTACTAAGTGGCTCCAATGGTGTTTTGAAGTAGAGTTTGACTCCTAACCCTAGGGTTGTGGGTTCAAGCCTCGGGCTGGCAATACCATGACTTAGTTGCCCTTGAGCAAGGGACCAAACCCCCAACTGCTCCCCGGGCGCCGCAGCATAAATGGCTGCTCCAGGTGTGTGTTCACTGCTGTGTGTGTGTGCACTTTGGATGGGTTAAATGCAGAGTACGAATTCTGAGTATGTGTCATCATACTTAGCTGAATGCCAGGCCACTTTATGTGGTGACTAGGGATTTTCAGATTGTTGCTACAGTGTTGTGGGTGGTTCTGGGTGATTATTAGTGGTTTACGAGGCTATAGAATACCCAAGATGTGTCACTCATATAGTCTTGAATGGGAAAAATGCATCGCACGACATGGCTGCTCTATTGAAAGAAGCCCCGCCCTCTGAATAAAAGAGCCAATCGCTAATTGGGAAAGTCAGTGTGTCACTGCAGCTGCTGTTAGAAATCCCAGTTGCTATAAAAACAGCCATCATTCCAAAAACGTGCACTTAGGACAAGTGTTGTCAAAAGGCCTGGTATTTTGGTACTAAAAAAATGAAAATTATCGGTAACGAATACTGAAATTTTGGTACCGTGACAACACTAGGACTGCTCATGGACGCTGGTTGATCTAGCCTGAAAAATCATCTTTTTAATGCAATTGGAGCAATAAGGAACAGCATGTATGAGGCAGTTGTTATTAGATTTCATTGGTGATTTCAAATATGAAATCTAATCGTAATCTTGTTGAACAGTGTTTTAGAATATGATGTTTTCCCATTCAAAGAGATAGGAAGTGCACTTGCATGCCCTAAAGGCATTTCAAAGATGGCCACCGAGTGAAATGACTTGTCTTTAAGGGACTTTGGCAGCTAGAGATTACTAAGCAGTTGCTAAGATGTTCTAGGTGGTTAATATTAGTGCTGTAATTTTTAGTCGAAAATCGATTGCACAATTGATTGGACCAACCAAAAAAAGTTTCGAAAATGAAACTAGGGAATCAATTTTAACCAAATATGTACACTATTAATTTTAAAAGAATTAATAAAAAAATATAGATGTAACAAAACTCACAAAAAGGTGAAAAAGAAAATAAAGAATTCCGAAAGTGCAGTATGCATTGTGAAAGCTAGACAGAAAATATCAGCAATTTTACGTGCAAATGATTTCAATGTTAATTCAATCTAAAGACGCGTTTACGCGTGCCTGGAGCTCTCGCGGCACGGTAGACGCGAATTCACCTCATTCGCGCATCTAGTCACAGGAGATTCTGAGTTAAGAAAAGGACCATTGCAAGCTGACAGCGACCAGCTTTTGTGGTGGAAATTGGCAGTAATACCCCCACCTTGCGCAGCTGTACCTGAGTGTCCCTGGGACATCAGTGCGGTCGGAGCGCATCTTCTCAACCGCTGGACATATAGTGAATAAAAGACGCTCTGCTCTGAACATTTTGCATCTGAAAATGTTGATCGACTTGTTTTCCTGTCCAATAAATTTGTAATGGCCCTAGCCTTTTTTGCGCATTTCATTATGCCTGCCTAGTGCCGCCTAGCCTAAGTGTCGGTTACATTCAATAAAAAAAAGACACATGGCCTGTTCTCAAGTCCATTTAAAGTTTCATTTTGAACAGTTGTTTGCAATGGATTGAATCATTATTTAAATTAATCTTGGAGATTTTTGAATTGCCTAAATCATATAAATGCAGCTGGGTTGAAGCCTGCAGTGATGTTTTTCTTTTGTTATGGCAGCTGTCCCCTCTGCATATATATTTTTTCAAGGATGTTGCACTCCTGTTGCTGTTTGTTATTCTGCATGAAACTTCATGCCAATAAATAAAAAATATTGCTGACTTGTGCATTTCCAGCGCTCTCTTTACGTTTGTCCGTTATTTGATGTTGAAAAAGGAAACTTCTTTTTTTTTTTTTAGACATGGAAAATCGATTTTACAATTGATTCAATGAGCACTTATGTCTTAAAAATCTAATATTTGTCTGTTTCTCTCTTGTTCCGAGGTCACCGTGGCCACCAGATCCAGTCTGTATCCAGATCAGAGGGTCACTGCAGTCACCCGGATCCAGTACGTATCCAGACCAGATGGTGGATCAGCACCTAGAAAGGACCTCTATTGCCCTCTATTGTTTCTCCAAAGGTTTTCTGTCACCGATGGAGTTTCGGTTCCTTGCCGCTATCGCCTCTGACTTGCTTAGTTGGGGTCACTTCATCTACAGCGATATCGTTGACTTGATTGCAAATAAATGCACACACACTATTTAACTGAACAGAGACGACATAACTGAATTCAATGATGAACTGACTTTAACTATCATTTTGCATCATTGACACTGTTTTCCTAATGAATGTTGTTCAGTTGCATTGACGCAATGTATTTTGTTTAAAGCGCTATATAAATAAAGGTGACTACTATGGAAGCGTTATTGGTGGTTACAAGATGTTGGTTTCTAGAGTGTTCTAGGTTCTGGGTGGTTACTACAATGCTCTGATTGGTACCTAAAGTGTTCTGAGTGGTCCCAGTATTATGCTCTGGTTTTCTGCATTGTTACGAGGCAGCAGCCTTCTGACCCAAGAAAAACACCCACATCCATGTCTCTGTGATGTCCAATTTTTAGTCAATTTTATTATTTTCCAGGCAAAAACAACTGTCTGATTGCCAGTTCTCAGACTAAAGAGGGTGATGTTCAAATCACTATAGTTCTATATAACAACAGTAACAGCTTTCTTAATAAATTAACATGGCATTAAAACACTAAACAAATCTTAAAATCTACCCATAATTTTGCTTCATTTTGTGTTGTCCAACAGCAATTTACTTCTATTGTACTTTTAATTTGGATATTTTTAGGATGATAAATAAACCCAAGTATGAAGGACAGGCCACCGCCATCTAGAGCATTGAAAATGCGTGCGTAGTATCTGGGGAGCTCACTGACGTCCGGGCGTCTCGAGGGGCGTGCAGATGTTCAGAAGAGCTTCACGACAGTATCGGCAGTGACGGGTGACTGAAGAAGCCTTGGTGTCCTTTCAGATAAAAGCTAATTACACAGAGCGCATGCAGGAGGTCGTAACAGAGAGACGAGAGAGGACGTCCAGCTTTAATATCACTGTGCGCGCGCGCGGTGTGAGGAGCTGTCAGTGCTTCCACTGATGGATTTATTGTGTATGCTAATCTGCCGTACTTCATTAGAAGCTTTGAAATATAATTAAGCTAATTAATTAAAACAGTCCACTTCAAAGTCATACACAAACACACATGCGCACGGCACACGTCTGCTGAAGTAATTACAGTCTTCAGCAACATTAATATCAATATATTTCAAATGACCGGAACCTTTTGAACTAAAATATTAAACATATTTAATTAAGCACAGAACAGGGGAACTACAGGAGGGTGGGATATAAACACAGACCACTAGCTCGGAAGAGATACTCGCACACACTCACCAGGAGCTTTATCATAGCAGACGGTCCCTGTTGTGGACACAATTATTCTCTGATTATTGTGGTGCAAAGCCTTGAAAAGTTATTAGCAGTTTCCCCGTCCTTCGCATAATGACATTTGGATCATATTAATTCGTAAAGATGCTCTAAATCATAATTTATTTTGCACATACAGACAGTGTCCTCTACTTATCTGACCATTCTTGCAATGCCAAACACTTTCTCTCTTCGTATCTGTTACAGATTTAATCAGTAGCGGCTCCAGACAATTTTGATTGGGGGGGCAATGGGGGTCCTGGTCATTTCAAGGGGGGTCTCATGAAAACCAAAAAAAAATACAGTGGACACGGTTAATAACTGCATATTACTGCTACTAAACAACAAAAACAACACAGCATATCAACTACTTTGTTTTAAATTAATTAATCCATTGCAGTTTGCAAACAATCTGCTCAAACTTTAAATGGTTGGTTCACCCAAAAATTTAAATTATGTCATTAATGACTTGTAAGACCTCCGTTCATCTTCAGAACACGGTTTAAGATATTTTAGATTTAGTCTGAGAGCTCTCAGTCCCGCCATTGAAAATGTGTGCACGGTATACTGTCCATGTCAAGAAAGGTAATAAAAACATAATCAATTAAACGGTTAACTTTTTTAAAGTGGCTGACACTCCCTCTGAACAGGGCCGTGCAGAGACCTTTGGAGGGGCAGGTGCTCAAAGTATAAAAGGGGCACATGGAACAAGGCTTTAAATGGCACTGTTCAAAATATCAATACAGCAATATATTGTGATGCATTCCTTGCTGATTTGTGTATCGATATGGATGATTATGTATTGATACAGCAGCAAATGCTTTGATGCAGTTTTGAAAAAGAAACAATAGAGAAGACAATTTTAAGTTTAAAATAATAATAGCTCTGGGATTAGAAACTGAAATGTCTTAAATTGTCCCAACCTGATGGCTTTTTCTCCTCTGTTCTACAGAATAATTAAGAACAGCGGTTATAGTAAAAACTATAGAAAACGCTCGTGCCTCTACATTTTCCTCTTTCTCACCAGCCTCTGTCTCATGGCTTGCTGTTCCCTGCTATATTTCTGGCACTTGTGCCTCTAGATTTCCCTCTTTTTCTTCCTCTATCGCCATCTCCTCATCTGATCTATTACTTTCCACTCTCTGTCCATCTAGGAACAAGGCTCAATTTACTATTTCAGCATTAATTTATTATTTTAACCATCACTACTACTTTTGCACCTAATCAATAAGTCCACCTTAAATATTAATACAAAACGTAACAAAAATATATATACTGGAATATAGTGATTAATATTATTATTACTGTTGTAGTTGAATAAAATGTAACACTTTTGCAATGTAAACAAATGACAGGCTACATTTTTATTAATATCCTTCTCACTGCACTTTGATGTCAGGTATATTATGCATTTTTAACTGACATTGATATTTTTTACATTTGACCACAAAGTGGTCTTGCTGTTGTAAACACTGTTTCTATTATAGAAAAAAATTGTTTCACATTTAAAATATAATTATATTTTAATTGATTTCTGAATTGTTTTTATTTTTATAATGATAACTCAGAGAATGAAAAAATCTGAATAAGCCTTACCAGCGTTGTGATAATTATGTTTAAGGCACTCTACGTGTTAAAAAATAAATAAGTAGTGTAATATAATAAAAGTCCAGTCAAAAAAAATAAAAAAGACGAGACCTCTCCATGCCTGTGAAACTTTTCTCCCTCAGCACGCTAGTGTTACTTCTACACTACAGGCTACACACAGCGACAACATATCTGCATGTTCTCACATCACATCGTTCTTGTAAAATAATAATAAGTAAATAAACATCAAAATCACTTCGCTGAGAATGAAAAACCACTTACCAGCTGCCGCAGTTTTGAAAATATCATCTGGCATTTAAAAAATGCGCGTGCGGCGTGAGTGAATCATCGTCCCGCCCGGTGTTCTGAATTATTCGGTTTCTCTGAGATTTTCGGTGACGCTGGGAGGAGCATACATGAATATTCATGAGTTTCCTGTTTCGCATTAAAGCGACTCAGAAAAAAATATTAGTACGTTGTCACTGAAACATAAACGATTTTCAAAAAGGTATGTTTTAGACATTATGACGTTATGCTTAGGCAAGTCAAGGCAAGGTAAGTTTATTTATATAGTACATTTCGTACACAATGGTAATTCAAAGTGCTTTACATAAAAGAAAGTAAAATAATCATGAAGAAAAATAATAACAAAAATAAAACAAGCAATTTTAAAACTTTTAAAATGATTAAAACAGTTAGAAAATGATTTTACATTAAAAAAAATGAATAATAATAAAACTTTGAAAATATAGTGCAATCAGTTCGGACATTGCACAGTGCTCATTCAACAAATGCACAGCTAAAAAGATGCGTTTTGAGTCTAGATTTAAATGTGACTAGTGTTTTAGCACATCTGATCTCTTTAGTTTATTGTTGTTTTTACTACTATTCATAATATGCTAAATACTTTTATACTTTATAGATTGTGTCATGGTTAGTGATTTTCGTAATGATTACCTGAGCTAGGCTATGCTCCAAATGAGCCCACAATGAAGCAGTTTTATAATATTCTTATTTGACATAAAATGTGTCGTTTAATGACTTTGCCAAAATGTATCTGTTGTGCCATAATAAAATGTATGATGATTATTCTGTGGCATTCCTGTGCCATTTTTTTTAATGCACACATGAACTGGAATATAAACATTCTTGATCTCTGTATTTTTTTTATTCAATTGCCCAATAAATTTGAAATGTAATAGATAAAAATGCGATATATAATTTAAAATACATTTAGTTTTAAAATGTGTTTAGGGATCGGCCTACTGATCAACACGAGCAAGCACATGTTTTTAAGATTTCTGTTGTAAGTAAATTATTGAATACATTGTTAAAGTAAATTCCTATATGAACAACAAATGGCAAACAGAGATTTAAAACACCATGAACAAACTAAAATAAATCAGTCTAAATGTTGGGAGAAGAAACATGCTTCCAAATCAATGGGACCACTGCAGAATAAGCTATTCAAGAATGACCCACATGTTTTTAATATTAAGTAGATTTAGTTTGTCTCAGTTTCATCTGTTTCTTCATGTAATCACAGACAGATTCAATGATGGTGAGATCAGATCTACTTGTGGAGCACCGACTGTTTGGATGTTTGGGATGTTAACTGATATTTTTCTACTGACACACTACAGCAAAATATATAAATAACTGTCCTTTGGGGTGAAAATACTAACGTGCCTACATTTTTGCCCAGTAGTGCATGTATAATTAAATTAAGTGTAATTAAAGTATGTGTTCATATGTGTTAAGCGACACCCATGCCTCTTGTTTACATTTCGGAGAACCAGGACAAATATTTAAATCGATCGCTCAGGCATTTAAAAGGCACCAAAATCTGTTCTGATTCGGTTCGGTGCACACCGGTTCCATAGGTACCGGGTTTTGGTACCCAACCCTAATTAAAACGGCAGTATCTGTCAACATTTGTGGGCAGAGCATGTGGCTAATGTGACATCACATTAGCACAAAGTCAGATAGTTGGGAGACACTGCTTATGATTTCTTGGATTTAACAAGGAGGTGGTGAATTTTTATCATTATATGGTGGTTATGTACACACACTTCAAACACACAATTTTGTCCAAACAGCATGCAAAAGTGGATTTTGCATAATATTTGTATTTCCCTTAGGGAAAAAGTAACATTAATTACAAGCATTTTACCATACCAAATTTTGATGTAAAAAAAAAAACACTATTTATAAAGAATTGTTCTAGTCTACACAATATTGAATGCAATTACATCAGAAGTAACTGTAATTAAATTTCAGAGACATTAAGCGTAATCCCTTACTTTACATTTTTTTTAAGGTAAAAAGTTAATGAAAACAACAGTAATTAATTACTTAGTAATGCATTACTCACAGCACTGATTACATTGTAAGAATTTTTACCATATTGTAAAATGGCATAAATTTTAATAGTACTGCACGGTAGCATACAGATCCGAATTTAGCAAGGGTCTGTGATTTTTCCGGTTTCTAGATATGAGGTTTTGGACATTTTTGGTGTAAAGAGTGTAATCTCACCTAGATGAAAAAAAGTCAATTTGCACAAATCCACTGTCGTTACCCTGTTAAGTGTGTGTCTGCCCTCGCATTACCCTTGTGCACCTGCACACTCACACATTACAGCATTCAAACAGATGGAGCCGTTTAAATCATCACTACTGCTAACCAATTAGAGAAGTGCCTGACACACACACACACACACACACACAATACCAACATTGCAGATTTCAGACTGCAAAAGGTATTTGGAGGTTTAATAAACTATAAAAACACAAAACAACAAATCTGGAAGTTTTTTCTTTTTTGCATCAATCAAAAGTTCGAATTAAAACTTAACTCAATGCAAATGTCTTTACTTTCATTTTTGATCAATTTAATGCATGCTTGCTAAATCAAAATATTAGACCTAATTTCTTTTAACACATCAATCTTGTTGACTGTTTAATGTTTGTTGCTCTGTTAACTTCCATTCCAAGAGCCTAACTGTAAATAGCATATTGCTCTTTGTAAACTGAAGGATAAATCATTTTCTGTGTGCAAATCAACAGCAAGAACTTGCATTGAATCTTCTAAACATAAATGTTTTAAAAAGGAATCAAACACTAAAAGTAATAGATGAACCTTTACTTTTGTACACATACCCTTCCTTCCTGTAACTATGAATAAACCAGTGAATCTCTTTACTACATTATTAATCTGTGTGGTACCTAATGTCTCCCTGTGCTGAGGAGAGGCTTTTTTGTCTACTATCGACATCAGTAAAACACTCCTACAGACGTATAGAATAGCACAGAAATCACCATACAAACGCCCAATGATGATGATGCTTTCAAACCTGCTCAAAATTGAACTCTAGTTATCATATTTTCTACATCCATCTGCACCTTCCTGTACAGTGCGCCCCCCACATGACATAAACAGTTTATAATAAAAGATCAAGTCATGACCTCCTCCACCAGGACACCAGCGAGCAGAACGGTCACCAAAACTCGGTCCAACTCGTTATTTCAGTGACTGGTCCTGTTGAAATCTGGCAGTACTAGATAGCGCTCAAATGAGCCTCAGCATTTAATGCACAAACCACAATACTGTGAGCATCTAAAAAAAGCAGGTTTTTGTCACTGATTCGTCATGTGGTGATTTATCAGAGTTCATCTTTACTTAACCACAGTAAATTAGACCATTTATTCATGCCGAGGCACATTAATGGGAACTCAAGTGGTGCATCTATCCCGGTATCATTATCCACACATTCATGCCTAGCTCGAGAATCATCACCTATGACAGAAATACAGAAAATGAGTCAGGAATCAGCTAAAAAATGTTTTGGTGAACTATAGGTATGTTATTTATTTTATTTATTTATTTATTTTTTTGTCCACATTGGCATACCTAATTTTAACAAATTTTCTAACACAATAAATTTTCTGGCCTACTTTTTGTTGACAATTGATCATGTTGCATCACATAAATATTTATACACATAAAGTGACATGTACATTTAAAGCTTTATTCACTTTATATTTATGGTGCAGTCCGTATAACCTCACATTAATTGAGAAACTACATTGAATATTTGTACTTTTACATTTTTATTCATTCACCCCCCCCCAACACTATATATATATATATATATATATATAAGCTTTTTGATAACATTGCACTACATAAAAATGCATTATGATCTCCTATTAATTCAGTGATTAATTAAAAAATCGAAATATTTAAATGACAGATTATGCTATTTATTTATTTATTTACTTATTTCATATTTAATTCATTATGTTTGCAGTGGTTTTTCAATTTTGACACCACTGACCCATTTTCTCACCCATGGTCCCACAAACCCACTAAGCTTTCAAAGGAACCCTGGTAACAACCACTGTTACCACGATGACAAAACCCGTGCCCCAGAAACCTCCCTAAACACTGACCCATCGCTTAGATGGAGGGAAATCTCAGTGTATAAAATCCTGTTTGGGAAGCATAATTGTTATCAGTGTGTAATTGTGCCATGTGTGATTTTTTCAAATGCCGTGAATGTGTAAACTGGTTTGAGAAAAAAAAAAGCACATTCACTCCTTAAGAGTGTGTGTGTGTATAAGGCTGAGTCATACCAAAAGACCTATTACATAACTTTCATTAAAAAGACCTCAGACCACTTTTGTGATGATACCCCAACACATCCAAACACACACACACACACACATATAAAGTCTCTCTCCGTCTTAATCTCTCATGGCTTGGGCCATTTCGAGCACTGCTTTTTCTCTTCCTGCCAACATCCCATCATGCTCTCTGTAGTGAACTAAGAGCATTAAAGTCTGAATATCAAAACACATTGGCAAGGGGCTCCAAAATAATGATGCACATTAAAAGCTGTCTCATTTGATTGTAATTTTAACTGTAAAAGACTGCAAAATGCTAACAGTGAAAGCTGTTACTTGGTCAACAGTAATTTCTCTCACTATACAGGGAAAAGTGTAATAGATCCAACCTTACATTTAATGCACACTTCCCATAAAACAAGTAACAAGTCATCTTAGAATTTACAGCACTTTAAACGACATTCCCAGAGTTGTGTTTTTTTTTAATAGTTTTCGTTATCCATATATGTATATTAGGTATTTTTCTGTGTTACAACTTATGCTGTTTAATTCATTTCATTGCATTATTTTATTGTCATGTGTGTCACCATGACACTTCTAGTACTTCAGTCTGTGGAAAAGCTACTTGTATGAACTTTGATTTGTACTGTGGTTGTCAGCATGGCTTTTTTGTTGTATTGTTTTGTAAAGTGCAGTTTTAAACGATAAAATGGTACAGGTTGTTCTCTAAATATCCACAGCTGCTGACCTTTTATTATTTATTTAGTTATTTCAAATTTTCTGGATTTGATTTGATTTGATACTTTAAAACTATTTCCATTTCACTACTTAAATGCAAAAAGGAAATAAGTGACACTGACCATTTGACTACTCTTTTTACAAAAATGCTCTTTTTACAAACTTCACACATTTTCACCTGTGGTTTCAGACTTCTGGAACTTACTGTTCATCTATGCACCTTTGTATTTTGTGCATGATGGGAAAGTTTGGGAAAGTGCCTTAGAGTGTGTAGTATACCAGCCTATACAAGATTGGAACACAAAAACTGTCACAGATGCAGACACTGTTTTGCATTGATTTGTAACCATCAGCATGTTAAATGAATTTTAATTACATCCAATACATCCATACTACGACTAACTTGAGCAGTAAGCAGTATCTATAATGTGCATATTTCTGGAAAATCTATAACATCTGCCAAATTGTGCATTACTATATACAACAACAATGCATATAGTAAAGATTATTGCATCTTAACCTCCAATGTCCCATAATTTTGTAATATCTTTTTCTTTCTTGACTCATGATTTGTTTGAACCATGCAGTGTTGCATATTTAATGCATACTATTTAAAATATGCTTTAATATACTAAAATATTATATTCTTTACAAACCTAAATAAACAACAAAAATGACTGCAAGATGTGATATTTGAAAAGTGCTACATCCTTGTTGTTGTGGCTCTGTATGAGTTCCAGTATTTATTTATGTAACAGTATTTCTTATAACTGGTGTCTCAAAGGACAAGACGAACGCAGAGAAAGAAGGAGAGTGATATGCATGCACATTCAAAGTCGCTCTATTTCTATCACATGCATATGCTTTGTATGCGCATTCTATAATAAAACACTATCTGTTCTTCTCAAACAAACCGGTGTTATTTAGGTGAAGTGCCAGGTTTTCCCAAAGGCTTTCCTGCAGGGACTGAACTTAAGAGCTGCAATGTCATCACGTTCCTCAAGTTACTGCAACTTAGGGAAGAACTTCTAATATGATTTTTTCTGACCACTTTTCATTAGAGCTTTGATCACGGCTGTGCCATTTTGTGCCAAACAATGTGCATCCGTCACAGAGGTCAAAGCCTTGGTTAAATTTAAGGCTGATCACACATCACTGATTTAATCAGACATGTCTGAGATTTTTCCACTATCAGAATCTGTTTGTAATCACACCACACCACGAGAGCACATCCTATGCCCTTTCAGGAAGATGTTCCAATGAAATCACTGCCCAACTATTAATCAAGAACTGGTGCTGTACAGGGTGAATCAGAAAACTGAAGATATCAGCTGATATTTAGGGTAAGTTCACACAGCAACTATTAATGACAGAAAC
>NW_020524482.1:0-55527 GCF_003368295.1 Carassius auratus
TTCCACACTTTTTTCCTCCTACTCAAAATTTCTGTTTACATGCTTGGCTACAGAACTCTGTAAATAACCAGGGTCTTTGGCAATTTACATTTATCTGACGCTTTTATCCAAAGCGACTTACAATTGCTATATATGTCATAGGTCACGTGCCTCTGGAGCAACTGGGGTTAAGTGTCTTTCTCAGGGACACATTGGTGTCTCACAATGGATTCGAACCCGGGTCTCTCACACCAATGGCATGTGTCTTATCCACTGCGCCAACACCACCAATTAATGTTTGTGGCTTACCCTCCTTGTGAACGGTCTCAATGATTGTCTTCTGGACGACTGTCAGATCAGCAGTCTTCCCCATGATTGTGTTGCCTAGTGAACAATCCTATGAAACCATTTTGGAGGCTCAGGAAACCTTTGCAGGTGTCTTGAGTTGATTAGCTGATCACCATATTCTAATTTGTTGAGAGTGAATTGGTGGGTTTTTGTTAAATGTGAGCGAAAATCATCACAATTAAAAGAACCAAAGAATTTAACTACTTCAGTCTGTGTGCATTGAATTGATTTAACACACGAGTTTCACAATTTGAGTTGAATTACTGAAATGAATGAACTTTACATGACATTCAAATTTATTGAGATGCACCTGTATGTTTTGCCAATATCAGATGGGACCTCCTGGTTCCTCAGGCCCTAAATTGCTACTTACCTTGTTATGTCCACCCCTGCTCACAGACAATGATATAGAAAATTGCTTAAAGCAACTGCATGTAGTTTTGTGTATTATTTGCAATGTAGAGCCTTCTAAGTTAACTGAGTTCACTGAGTTTTTTGTTGCCGCGTATTTCCAGCAGGATTTCGAGGCGAATTTCTATTTTTGCTGTGTAAACCGCCCTTTTTCAATTTCGTACCCCATTCACAAAACACCACATGCTTTCAGAAAAGACCGATAGTTTGGGGAAGATTATTAAGCCTGTAAGTCATGGTATAGGTCGAGCACACTAAATTGTCGAACAGTTTTTTTTTTTTTACTCTTCCTTTCTACTGCCCACAAAAGCACAATAACTCAATAAGAGAGCTGGAAGATTATATTGAATTATTTGCGAGGGAAATAACAGGCTAAGGTCCAGTCTCTCTATTTCATGTTATATGTAATGCTCTGCCATATTTATTACAGTCCCAGACAGTCCAGCCCTCTGCGGACAGGCCAGATCTTGACATGCTTCAAAGATGCAGTAAATTTTTGAACAGGCTGCAGCTCGCCTGCGACAATACACACACCCGTAGTTACTCTTTGACAGCCACAGCGTTTTCTGAGCCATGTCTGCGGCTGGAAGTTTGACAAATATGATAGGAAACACTTCCTCACACTGAGAGAAATACCGGCCCCCTGGGCCACAAACAAGAGTCAGCGGTATATTACAAAGATAATCCAGGAAATGTACTGCTTGAAAAGAGAAAGGAGAACAAATATGAACAGGTTAGTAATAAACAGTGACACACTTACATGGGTAAGAAATAAATACATAATTACATAAACAACAGAATGGAGGTGCCAAGGGACATGTGTGTGAGTAAATAGTGGGGTGTGGCCCTTAAAAACCGTTTCACAGAGAGGCATCCAGTTAGTTACACACTCTGCCCTTTCTGTCATCTAGCAGTTAAGATAATGATAATGTAGTTTCTGACTTTATTTACAATGCAAAAAATCTGATTTGGTTTTTTAAATCATTTGGGTTTACGGTACGCACCTAAAATTCTGAATAAAAACAATGCATCATACTCTTTTAAAATAGTTATTCAGAAGCAAATTAGTCTTTTGAATTGATTTGATACTATAAAAAAACATTAAGTATTTTTAGTTCAGATAGACAAAAAAGTTAGCTATAAAATAAAAGGGGGAAAAAAAAAGCACAATTATCTTCTAGGAACATGTGTGACCTCAATGAGTCAGAATCAGCCAAAGTGCTCAAATTAATCAGACGTAAGATTCAACTCTGAACTCACTGTCAGCTGAGATTTGAATATTAGCACTTCATAATAAACAAATCAAAATGTAGCTCTCCAAATTCCAGGCTCAATTTGCTCGTTATATAACAATCTCAAAGCAAACAAAGCAAACGCCTTGATGCAGTTTTATATGGCAGTCTGTGCATGAACATGGGAGCATTCTGTCGAGCGTGAGCGTGTGTGTGAGAGAGAGAGAGAGAGAGAGAGAGAGAGATGCCATTTCAAAGAATGCAGGGAACAAATTCATCTCATCTACACAAGAATAGCAGCAGTGGTGTCATATACTCTCCCACAGAGTCAGGACTCTAAGCCCAGCCTGAATTTCATGGTGCAGTTATTACCAAAGGTCCATCAGATTTGCTGGTCCTGACCCATGCACTGGTCTTAACGGTAAACTGAGGTTGCCTAGTGGCATTTATGTTTGTTCAGCTTGGTCTCAGTGAGTCAGGTCTTCTGGAAGCTGAAAAGGCACTGAATGCAGTTTGGTTTGGGGCCTGTATTCAGGTCTGTCCGGTCCATGTGCTCAAAGCCTTTTGGAGAGAGCTGACTCATCCATGCCCCACTCAACTGACTGGTCATCAATAAACATGACATGTCTGTGATGTCACACAAAACGACAGTCACCCTGACAAAAAAAAAAAAAAAAAAACCAAAGATGAAAAATAACTCTCTAAATATGAATCATCTACAGTTATCTTTTAATTAGACTCTTCCGATTGAATCCTGAGATATTCACAGAAAGAAAAGAAAAAAACTGTGGATTTTATGCCCATTTCACAGTTTACATTTTTTTTTTTTAGTTTAAAATCAAGTACTAATTCAAGTATAAAATGAACCATGAATTTGAGGGTTTATGACTTACAATGCCACAGACGAACCATTTTGGTTCCACATAGAACCATTCAGTCAAAAGTTCTTTAAAGAAACCATTCTTTCTAATCCTTTTTATAATCTTTTTATAAAGACATTAAGGGTTCTTCATGGAACCATTTAGACAAAAAAGGTTGCATGGCCCTTTATTTTTAAAGTGTAGACACAACAGTAGTGACTTTTAGAATTATTACAAAGCAATTTAAACATCCAAGTAATGAATAAATCAAAATATTAATACTCCCACAACACTTTCATCCTGATCTTTCTGGCACTAGTTCTGAATCCAGAAACAAACCACTCTGCTGCAGGAATCAAGCTCAATTTTAAACCATTATATAATAATATTTGAAGTTCCCTCTGAGAAGGGTGACGTGGGCTTGCTGACGTGGGGTAATGTGGTCCGAGCCCCCGTAGAGCTGGAGTGGTTGTCGTGGCAGGTGGCGGAAGATCTGCTACGGGGTTGTGCTGCCAATAATTACACAAATAAGCTTCTCTGCCCATGTTTGCTCCAGACAGACGCATTCAAGTTTTATTGGATCTGACCATGAAAGAGCCTTCTGCCTAATGAGGAACAGGAGCCATGTGTGTGTTTGTCGGGGGGTTACAAAGCTACAGTTTGGGGACAAAATTGTCCCCAGAAGTCTGCTAAGCTTCCCTCCAGCGACAATCGAAGATGGAAAAGTTTTCCTTTAGGGTAGGGTTAGGGTTAATCTATGTTTGTTAGCTTTATACGATAACAATGATGGTATTGGTGGTACGTGTTCAAAGGTTCATTGATGTGAAATCAAGGAATTGATGGTTTCAGACCTTCCTCTTAACACACACACACACACACACATTTGGGCTGAAGAATTTGAAGTGAAAAATAACAGAGGTGTGACAGTAAAGAGGACGGCCGATGGTAAAACATTTAACAAAGTATGAAAGCTGAGAAGTGTTCAGAAAAAAAGGAGTTCATATATTTTAACAAAGGAGCTAAAGGGAGTGAGAAAGAGAGAGAGAGAGAGAGAGAGAGAGAGGGTAGGAATGTGTTGGTGTGTCTCCAGGCATGCTGGCATGGAAAAGCCAAGTAATTACTGAGACAGAAACCACACTTCTGTCCCACACTCTTGAGAGTGCAGGATGCACACACACAACTTACAAAATGACTAAGTGACTCACCAAATTACTAAAAGCTCAGTAACATTTAAAGACATTTGGAAAAAAGCATATTTACAGTTTGTGCATGTGACAGAATATACAGTGGCAAACACATTTAGAAACTTACTGTAAGCCACGTGTAAAAATGATGAATGACATTACAACAATACTGCACATCAAACAAAGCTGCATCTGCAAACAAATATTACTAGAGCTCTCAGAACTAACTTCAAAGTTCTGAGCAATTTAGCAATGTTGTTTTCTGATTATTTTGACCCTGGGATGATTTTCTTATTCCTGAAATTGCTAATTAATGTTTTCACATTGGACTAAGAATTACTGACTTTGCTGAATTACAATTCACCCAAAGATTTACTTTTGTACCATTTTTGGGATTTCTCTCTCTTGGTTAAAAATGACCAGCCTAATAAAAAAAATAGCTTAGAAAACTTTAATTCTCAAAGAAAGCAATCTTTGTAAATTGATCGTGTAAATTGTGCATTTACATTCAATCTCTGTTATCACGAAACCCATTACACAAAACAAAAACAGCTCTGATCACCACGTCCTGGTTCATACCGGTAAGGTTGATCCCATGGATCACTATGGATAATTCACTAACCTTTGGCAATGTCTGCTTCAATCCAGATATATTTGAAAACCTTTTTTCTACATTGTTGCCTTCTGTTGAGACTGCATTTTGGTCCTGTGAAAACTAAGCTTTTAGAGAACATTGAAAAGATGATACATTTGAAAATGCCATTTTACATTGTAGTGTGGACTTCGAAAACAATCAAATGTATTCAGCCAATGTGACAAATATCGTACCAATAGATATTTATGTTCATAGTGACATGCAACTGTTATGTGCTATTCACTTTCAGTTTTGCTAAAGATACGTGACTTCGTATAATATTCATTACTGCAAATATGACAATATTTACTTCCAATTACTGTCATGACAGTTGCATTTTAGACATGGTAATGTACTGATAATGTACACGTTGGCTGCCATGTCCAGATACTGTGCAGCAGCAGGAAGAGTTCTGCCAAAGAAACTCAGGGTTCAGAAAGTCTACTTACATGACATGATGTAGTTGACTCCACACCTCACCACAAAGTCCTGGAGAAACACCCTGGAAAGCACAACGTACACCCATTATTTGATGAAACAAGGACACACAGAAGCATAAAGCTTCTTAATCAATTTCCAAACAGTATGTCAGTGTTTGTTCTGTTTGAACATTATAGTCCCTTATTCGCCTTGCAGTTCTTTACAAAATGTACCAAATGACTGAGTTGCCCATTAATGAGAAAAGTTAACTTCTCATTGTTCTGCATTGATTCTTAAAGGGATATTCCCTCAAAGGTCATGTATTAATCATAGGAAATGATTCATGTTGATTTCATGCATTAACATTCAGAAGTCAGTAAAACTTTTCATGTTTTTAAAAGAAGTATTTTATGCCTGCCAAGGCTGTATTTATTTAATCAAAAATACACTAAAACAGTAATATTTTGAAACATTATAATTTCAAAGAACTGATTTGTGTTTTAATTTTAGCCATTATTTAAATTTGTAGTATTGCATTGCCCTTCAGAAATTGCTTCAGAAAGTGTTCTATGTCAATGTGGTGCACAAAAAACATTTCAGATTATTCTCATCAATGTGTAATTATTTTGCAGCATTTTACAACCTGAGCTTAAAAAAAAAAAAACTCACTGCATTGCATTTCTTATTTATTTTTGAATAAACTGACAGTTAAGACCAAAAATGAGCATCTTATCATCGGCTCACAGGTTGTGTTTACAGAAAATGTGCTCTACCAAAGGACTGGCAGGCCTGCTAAAGGGTTATGAAGGAACATCCAACTGGAGAGAAAGATGACACATGGACAGAGTGAAAGAGAGAAAAGACCACAGCGTTGGTTTCTCACAAGCTGTCTGCTATCATCAGATATAGTTAATGGCTCTCTGACGTTTTGATAAATGGATATTTCATCACATCTCTCCCCTGGCACTATAAAACACTTGATAAATCTAAGTGTTTATGCCAAATGCTCCGCCAATCTCAGTCCGTCTTCTACATGGATTAAATGCACAACTAAACCATTGAGAGGGAACTACAAATAAGTGTCATTTAATCATCTCAAGATATTTTCTAACAAGGAGGAGATGTTATGGCCCTTTGTTCTCATAAAAAAAAACAGCTTCATGGGAAAATCTTTCTCATAGGCGATGTACACTAACGAAAAATCAACCACACACCACAGTCTCTGAAGAACACGACATGTTTGCCGAATGATTGAGCAAAGGTCTGCCACAACCTAATGACCTCTGTCAAACCATAAAGCCAGGCGGTCTGAATGTGAATGCCTTAATTTTCCTAAGAGTTGCTTTTTAAGAGTGGAGTAACACAACACACAGAGCATGAAGTGTGGTTCTTACCTGTATTTATGCCATGCCATTCCAACAATGCATAAAGACATGGAAAACAGTTTCTCTATGAGAGCAAAAAGGACAAAGGCATTAACAGCAATGATAGAGAGTAAAATTCTCTATTGCAAATCTTCAATTTTTTTATTTAATGGTGGCTTCTAAAAATGTTTTCCAGTTTGGCTTAAAAACTTAATCCAACCCTAAATCAGTTCTCTGTGGTGAATCAGTTTTCCCATGCAATGCTTTTTTATTAAAACATTTAACACATAATTTATACATATATGTTTTACCATTCATCCCTTTAAAATCCATATACACATTTATTTCAAAATACCACCATGCTCTTCAAAATGAGGGTGAAATCAACAACTTTGGAAAGACATCTTTATCACAGGAAACAATTTCCCCATCACAACATCTTCTCAATAAATAAGCCTCTTTGGTTGTGATACAAGCCTGTAACTTTTGTAATACTTTCTCAACCATTTGAGTTCATCCAACTTTGTGGCCACCACATTCACCTCAACAAAATCTGGACCAGCCAAACTTAACAGCTAGTGTCACCACCTTAGCATTTGTGAAAATTCCAATCAATGAAGCTGATGCTGTGAAGTCCAGTCTCGCACCATAAACCAAAGGCTTTTCCAAAAGCCAATTCAAGGATGTGGAATCGTTTGCCCTTTGGAATTTAAAAAGGTTCCAGACTTCAAAATGTTTCTCATAGAAACCTCGAAAATTTGCCACACTCAGAGTTTTTGGGTCCAATAAAAATAAGAATTTATGCAGGTTTCGTCCAGCCATATACTTTAAAATAGCACTGGCTATTGGTCCCCAGCTTACAGACTCAAAGCCAGTTAGAAGACTGAAAGCACAATCTAACTAATGCCCACTGTACCTTTCTTTTATATAAATCTGACAAAGCTGATCTTTTCAAATAAAAAGATTCTGAAAGGTCTTGATTTCCACTTTCTTGAATTAAAATTTGAATTTTTTGAATTTCTTTATAGACTGACTTTAAAATGTTAGTGACATTTAAAGTATATTGTTGATATAATTGCTTGATATTAACCTTTCCAATGTCCCACCATTCTTGTAAAGAGGAAAATAAAATGTTTGTTCTCTAAATGACTCCTAATAAAATGTATAAACTATTCAACAATTTGCACTCCCCTCATGTTTTTAGTCACATATTCTCTAAATGCGATTCAGTATCAGAAAGTTGACTCAAACTTCGTTTGTGTATTCACTATTGCTTCTTCTTCACCGTTAGTATTGTTACATACATCCATCTCAAAGATGGTCAAATCAGATTTTTTTAGTGCATGTTTCATCACTTTCTCTAACCAAACCAGAATCAACATTGTTAGCTTCTGGCAGAACTCTTTTCTGATGACTAGAGTTCAGTTCATTAGATGTAGTAGCAACTTCTCCATTGTCATTCTGATCATTTTCATATTTAGCACTGTTACTCCATTCTCTTTGACAAGGGACACTTTCTGGACAGCCACGAATCAAGTGACCAGACTTTCCGCAACCAAAACTCTTCATCGTGTCTGTAGAAACAAAGACTGTGTAATCAAAATCATCCACCTTAAACTTAAAGTTTAAGTCAAGGTCACATCAATTTCCATTTAGTATTATGTACTTGAATCGTCTAAACAATACTACATGTTTCACTAACTCCCACTTACTCCCAATAAGTTTGCCAAAATGTGACAATTCTAGGATCAACATCTCATCTTTAATCAAAGGGGGCACATTTGAAATGGTAACTCTCTTAGTGGGAGTAGAAAGAGGTAATACTGCGGTAAACAAACCATGTATGTGTATTCCCTTACCAACAACTTTGTTTGCTTTCTCCACTGCACACACTCATGCTCCAACAACATTACCAACCACTACACAGACAGACAGAAAGACAGACATGGTTTATGAGGACACTCCCTGTAAAACAAAAAGCTTAAAAAAAAATACAAAAGTGCTTTATGATATTCAAAATTTGCCAGTAGTTTTCTGTAAGGGGTAGGTTTAGGTGTAGGGTTGTTGTAGGGTGATAGAAAATACAGATCGTATGGTATAAAAACGATTATGCCTCTGGATAGGCCCATAAACCTCAAATGCAAGTGTATGTGTGTGTGTGCTCCAGTCAGGAGGGCTGTTATTTTCTGGCTATTGATTAGAGGGTGTCTCCAGCCCTGAGGGGAGTTTGGCTTCTCTGCCCCTGTGTTCTTAAATACACTTGATCAATGATACCTCAAATCCCCCTTTTGAACACACACACACATCCTCTCACATATGCATGTGGAAATGTACATTCATAAAGAGGTGGATGATAGAGATAGCTGTGCCAGACTTTCTTTTCCATTTCAGTGTGAACTTTCCAACAAGCCTCTGCTCACATGAGAAAAAAGACAAGGAAAGAGAATGAAAGAAAAAGAGAAGCTGTGTATCTCCTATGAAAGATCTCTTTCTTTTTATTCCGCACAACTCTGTGTACACACTAACCATTCATGTGTGTTTAATGGGCTCTTTTGTACTGGGAGAACTGGGAAAATTTACAAAACTGGAACCACAGAGTGAAGAACCACTGATATCTGATCCGCTCTGAGCTGAAACGATGCGGGGAATTCAGACTTTCAAAGACATATTGAAGTTGAAAGACTTCTGATAGACGTTCAAACATTGATTCATGTTTAGTGAGTAATGTTCAAAAATAGACCCTTAAAAGCTATGAGGAACTGGTTGTTTAAGACCCCGATAATGACCAACGAGTCATGAATCAGTTAATATGTAAAACAAGTTCTTAAATTGTTTTAGGCTCCCTGAGGATTATTCATCTCCAAAATATGTGAGACATTTCTCACATGAATTACGTGAGAGACGTTATGAGAGGGAAAATCTTTGGAGATGCCGCAGGCCTTGTGGGAAGAGATTAGAAAGTAGTTCAGAGATGCTTTACAGTCATCAATTGAAATAAATTTCCATACATTAGATGCAGTCCCCGAGAGAAAAAAAACTCTGTTGTCTTTGCATATTAAACACTACATGGCTCCTGAGAAATTCTTACTTTTTTACGACCATATTTTTCTGCATTCTTTCTCACTGCAATCTAAGCATTAGTCTGTATTGCATGCATCCTCCAGAATGGATTGCAACAATCTCTATGTACAGTACATACATACAGAGAATCGAAATTGCGTTACTCTCAGACCCTGGTGCATACAGATAACATTAACATTAAAGCCTAAATAAAATAATAATAATAATGTTAGTGCTGGGCTAGTTAACAAGCTATTATCGCGTTAACACATTAATTTATCAACGCTGATCATTTTATCGAACGTCAACGTTTTTTTTTATTTTTTATTATTATTATGAAAGTCCATTGCTCACTGGCTCTGAATACACATACAGAAAAATCAAGGGTCACAGGAGGGGATGCTCCGATCATATTATTTAGGCTAAGCATCAGCATTCACAAACCACTGTTATTTTTAACAGAAAAGAATGCAACGAGCTCGTAATCACGACATCATAAATGGGAAATAGGAAGTTTCCGATAGCAGCAGAGAAATATTCACGCAATCATGCAGCACTTATCAGAAGATCTTCACTCCGGCGTGGTTAGCGCTCACACTCACTGATCTATATACAGTATAACTGAACCACGCTCTTGCCCACCGCTCCCAACCGAGCCAGGGACTGCTAAACGTAATGATCACACTAGTCAAACGAACCTATGTATCGTTAGTATAATAAATGATAAGACACTTGTTCTTTGCTGTGTTTTATTTTATATAAGAAGGTGCAACATTAAAATATATTAAAGTGCACATAAACACACAAAACTCAAGCACATATGGAGGGAGGGGTTCTAGCAGACCAATCACAGCGCTTGCTGTCTGCGTAGAATGGATGCGCTGTTAGATTTTTGGAAAGGTGCACAGTAGGTTACGCCATACTACACAGAGCCTATGGCGTAGCTACAGCATAGGCCCGACGCAGAAGTATAAATTAGCCTTAAGATTGCCTAGTGTGAGCACACCCTAATTATTCTCCCACATCCTGCACACACGAGTCTCTACACACTCATCAAGTGTTGTCCTGCGCTGCATTCTGCTGCGATGGGTCCCGCGATCGTGCAGGTCTCTACTCGGAAGACGCCTGTTATAATGTTATGATCGAGGCTCTGGATTCTGAGCATAAATTGTTTTCCTATAACAAACTATAAAATATTTTCTATAAAAACGTTAATTTCCTGGCAGTGACAAATAGCTTGTTTTATATGTAATTTAATTACATTGATGTTATAAATTAAGACTTACAATAAATATTTTAACTGCTACTATGTAAAAGGAATACTGCTGTAAAAAAAAAAAAAAAAGCACTTTATTTGTGCTTTAAGTGTTTGCAAACCTAATGTTATTGCTCTTTTGTTCATATAGCTGTACTTTTAAATGAAAAAAGTGTGCAATACACCACTTTTGAATGCATTATTATTTTTGCGCATAACAATGCGATTAACTGCGATTAATCGTAGACAATACATTTTTGGGGAAATGTGAATCATTGCCCAGCACTAAATAATATACAGTACATGATGTATTTATTTTTATTTTGCAAGAAAAAGTTTGTATTGGAGTTTTGTTTGCCCACAGCTAATCTTGTTAAACTGACAGGTGTAGTTGATTAAACTTGTTTTCTTTTCATCCTTTCATCTTTTCTGTCTATAATCTCAGTCATCTTCAAAAAGTCTCCATCCGGTCATAATGAGTCCATACAGAACCGAACCGTTCTGGGCCACTCCTGTATATTATTGAGCGTCTGCATTCCACAGAGTGATAGGCAGATACAGAGATGATCACACACACTCACTTCTTATTTCTCTGCTGCAAAAGCTCCTCCAATCCCCCTGTCTGTTTTCATTTAATAAACTCAAGAATATGTCCACATTCCTGTGGGATTGGCCTTTATTATTTGGCTTTGGATACGGCACATCACAATGTTTATTTCCGTTTGCCCCTCAAATACTCATATATGAATTAATAGTTGAACCCTCTAGCTACTGCAGAGACTGAGAGCGAGACACGTAAAGGAAAAAACAGATAATAAAGTTTGAGTGCATGACTGTATGATAATCTCTGCTCCATTCTACAGCTCTCTGGTTCTGGCCAGCTTCACTCATGAGCTCATTACTGTCTGATTAGATCCAAAGGAAAGTTTTATTACCGTTTCATAGCTCAGGAGACATTAAAGGATAATTCATCTAAAATGAACATTCTGTCATCATTTACTCACCCTCATGCCGATCCAAAGCTGAATGATGTTCTTTCAACAAAAAAGGACATTGTTGGATGTCCAAGATGCTTGTTTCCATGATGACAATAAAATGACAAGCTGTCAAAAATTCCCATAAAAGTGGTCCATATACATTTTGAGAGCTATGATGGAAATCTTCATCTGCTTCACAAATGTCATTCTGGACACATTCAAACCACTACTGGTCACACGATAAATTGAGATGTAACCGATGATGTCAAACCTTGTGCTGGGACATTTAAAACTTCATTATGCCTGAATGTGCTTTGTGAGCCAAACCGGAGTTCTCAGTTATGATTTATATAAAAATTAAGTGCAAAAATTATATACTTTAAGTTTCATCTCTGTTTTGGAGTTCATCTCTGTTTGTGTTTCAGTTGTCACTGACCTCTATATTTTTTGACCATTCTATGGAAATCAATGGGAACAGAAACTATTTGGTTACAAATATGTTATTTTGTGTTCCACAGAGGAAAGTACGTTATACAGGTTTGAATCAATGTGAGGGGGAGTTAATAATGACAGAAGGTTATTAGATGATTAGAAGATTTTTGGGTGAACTATCCCTTTAAGCCTCAATTGCTGCATATTCCTGTCACAACGAATCAGCTGATATTTAGAGGTGTTTCTTTCCTATGGGAAGATCTGAATGTTCTAGCTGTGGTTTCGCTGAAAGCACACTGGACAGTAGACATCTAAATTATAAATCAAAGAGAAACTGCACACAAATATTTGGAACACAGAAATAAAGCATGTGATTTTCCCCTGAGTTAGGCCTACCACAGTCTCTCTCTCTCTCCATTCCTCCCTTCATCATGGAGGATCCAAACCCCGGATGGATTCGGAATCATAAATACTCATTAGTAATGTTGTGTCCGAAAACAGTTAGTTCTTGGTCACGATATGATCTCCAGTCCAGCTGTCTCAATGTGGTTCTGGACTCAGGAGAGTTCAACTAACTGGATCAGACTGGAATTAAGGTGATGTTGGTGAAACAGAATAGAGACAGGGAAAGGGAGACAGTGTTGGTGAATCTCCAGGGGAGTTTGAGTTCATGTTTATTATTCACTAGAACTGTCTAACTCATCTTTTTGTATGAAAAGGACTGGTCTGAAAAGTGAAGATATGTAAATCTCTCATAGCAACTATAGTTTTAAAGCTGCAGTTGCACTGATGAGAGAACACTTGAAAGCTTAAAGATAGTTACTCTATATCAGTCATGAGTGTTTGATAATAAAAGGATTAGTTTGCATAAAATCGAATAAACATTTAAATAAAAAATCCTGATAATTTACTCACCCCGTGTCATCTGACGTCTTTATTTCTTCAGTCGAAAAAAGTTAAGGTTTTTGAAGAAAACATTAAATACATTTTTCTCCAAATTGTGGACTTTAATGTGGACAAATGGGCAAGGTCCAAATTGCAGTTTGCTCTACGAGAAACTAGGGTCTTTTAAAAAAAATAAAAAATCTATCTAATCTAAAAATCTAAAAATCTTGCACTAGCTACATTTCACACATTACATAGTCATAGTTAACGTAAGTGAAAGTATTGACCCAGTGTTCACAGAGTGAATATGCAAAGAAAGTAAAAAAAAAAAAAAAATTGAAGGTTGGAGGAGAAAATGAGTTTTTTTTTTACCCTACTGTACCTTTTTGAACTGAAGTACACAGACAAAGACCTAACCATGTGTGACTTTTCAAACGTGATCATGAAACACAAAGTTATGAATTGCAGAGCTAGTGCAAGAAGAGCATTTGTGGTCAACAAATATATAAATGTATCTTTTTCTTCATTTGGAAATGACCAATCATTTCACTAGATAAGATCAATAATCCCCAGCTTGGATTTTGCTCTTAATTTCTTCTCAACTGGAAAAAGAAGGACAAGAACATCTTGACATGGGGGTGAGTTATCAGGAATTACTTTTATTCTGGAAGTGAACTAATCCTTTAAGTCTAAAATATTGTCCCCTCTATCTGTTCAAGATCCAAATGATTTTTTCCCCCAAACAAATTCTGTTTAGACGGAGACGTTAATTATGAATAGGAGACATCTGTGATTTCACATACCGATAAATAAGCAAACAGACAAAACATGATGGACAAAAACAGAAAAAGGCAGATTGGACTGGAATTCAAGTGAATCTGAGAAAGACAGGAAATGTGGGTGTGAGCCAGTCAAGAATATGGTGAGAGACAGACAGAAAAAGATTAAGAGGAAACCAGAATAATATAGACGAGAACTGAGAAAAAGCAGACTGACAGACAAACTTCGGCAGAATGAGAGACAGACAGGAAATCAGAGATAGCCTTTGTGAGACAGACAGCACATTCTAAATGTAGATAAATCCAAGATGCTAGAATTGTCCTTCAAACTGCATGTTCTGTGACCTGTGACATACTATTAACAACCACAAAAAAATGATTTAAAACAGGTAACCTGCAATTTAACCTTGATGGACAACTCTATCACACACTAAAGAGTCACCCAGCTCAACTTTTTCAACCTAATGGCTCCTCAGCTCCATTGGCTTTTGAATCACACTTTTACATTTGACATCGTATTTTATCATAGGATAGCATACTATTTAAAGGTTAGCGTAGTATTTTATCATAATATAGTACGCAAACCTTTACGGCATTAGATTTCGCACCTGTAGAAGAGGAAACTCTGTAAAAAAGGGAGCCAAATCAGTTTCTTTCGGACAGTTTAAGAAAGCAGAAGATCCTCCAACACATTCAATAACATTACTGACGACTCTCATTCGGCGCTATTTAAAGGCTGTGTGCTGGCTAGGCAGTTGTGTCGGCTCCAGCTGCTATATTAGCGTTAGCCATGTGTGTGTGTGTGTGTGTGCCAGACTGACCCGTCAGTGCTACCGACTCGAGAGAGAACACGAGACACAAATAACTCCATTCCTATTCACGGCCTGAATGAGACAGAGAAACAGAAAGACTCCTGAGTGAGATTCAAATGAATGGAATTCAAAACTGAAATCATCGAAGGCAAACAGTTTGCTGTCTTTGCTGTGGGAAATCACATTTACAAAGAAAATCACAGAAATAAAGTTAATCCTGACCTGTAAATTTAACTGGGTGCATAAACTAATACATCTGTTCCCAAACTAGTGAGCTTCCTTGTACGGTTTCAGTCAATCAATCAGTCAATCAATGCCTAGAAATGTTGCCTAGGTAGGGATCTTTCTAGGTTTCGGAACAAATCCAAAATTCTAGAATTTAAAAAATTCCAAACAGTGTCTTTTAGGGCACATTTTTATTTTAGATAAACATTTGCCTTAAAAGCATAGTCTAAATACCTAAATGATTTAAATAGAATTACTTTAAGACCAGACTGAGTACAAGGAAAGTTCCTTTTCATTTGTGTTTCTAGTGATCTTAAAGCCTGTATGTATATTAACTGGATGATTTAAAGTGATTCAGCATATACTGTATGGGAACTTAATGAATTTGGTTGAAAGAACACAGAGTTTGCAAAGTTTCACTAAAAGATGCATTTGAAATACTGTACCAAAAATAAATCACGTGTCCACACTGTGTGGGCTCACATTTATGACTCATCAACTTCTGTGCAGACCTCAAGTGAAGAAAAATGTTTCAATCACTTCTCAGCGCTACACCCAAAATGGAAGGAAAGTAGGACTGTTACGTGGATTTTCCACATTTAACAGAAAAAATGAGGTCTTAGGTTCCATAAAAGCATATTATTCTAGACTGGTTCTCCAGATAGATGACAAGTAAAAGCTCTGCAGCAATTCATGACTTTGTCCAGTCACTATGATGAGTTACACTCAAAGATGTATAAGTGCTATGATAGCCATCTGCGAAATCAGACTGCGTGCAAGCATATTCAAAAAAATCTAAAAAGAGACATTATGGTATTTTTACCACACAAGTGCAGACCATTTATTAGGGATGATCTTTGGGGAAAAGCATTTCATGAAAAGCAGACATTATCCCCACTTCAAAATATATTCAACTGACTAGTTCAAATTTCCTTGTTAGTGGATTTTGACCCATTTAATCAAAAGCCTGTCTTGAATGGATATTTTAACTGTTAGGTGAATAGCAGGTGGTTTGAGGAAATTAACCTAGTGAATTTTGTGTGAAAGAGTGTGATTTTGCTTTCGCCAACCTAGGGAGGCAGTTAAAATAAACTAATATATACATAAGCATGTCCCAGCCATGTTCGTCACTTGTTGAGGTTCCTTTAAACATTTCCAATGTGGTCTGTGTGTATTTGCAGCACATTTCTGTATTTGGTTGTGAGTTTTTGCAGCACATTTCATTTTTGGCAGCACATTTTTGTATTTGTTTGTGATGCGAGTATATATTAGCATGCTTCTGGATTTGGTTGTGTCATGAGTATTTGCAGAACGTTTTTGTATCTTGTAGTGTTGTGAGCATTTGCAGCATGTTTCGGTTTTGGCATGCATTTCTGTACTTGGTATTTGGTTTGTTATGAGTTTTGCAGCATGTTTCTATATTTTGTTGTGTTGAGAAATTACCCAAAACTTATCTCTTTAGTAAAGCTTTTAACTTATAATTTTCACAGTTGTTGCCATTGTTATGATTTTGTTATCATTGTGATTGTTATTATGGAGTAGTGTGGTTTCTTTTATTCTTTTTCTTTTTTACTGTTGTAGCACCTTGAGTGTAAAAAGGTGCGTTACAAATACAATGTATTATTATTATTATTATTGAGAGTATTTTTGGCGTGTTTCTGTATTTTGTCAGATTGTAGGTGTTGCCATGTCAGAGTTACATTACCTTATGGAAGGATGAACTGATGCTACTCCGAAACAAATAGGGTAGATAATCTTATTATGCATCAAACAAATAAATGAGCTATTATTTTATTATGATCTGCAATCGGTTATATTTTCTAATGATCATATGATTTCTAATGATTTTCTAAAATCATTTACTGATAATATACAATTGCTAAGGTCTATGGAAGAGGTTTGGATAGTGGTATTCATGTTCTCTGTGGTCATGTGAGCAGTCCGGTGGCGGTGACTTCATCCCTGGGTGTGCTGGTAACAATGCAGTGGGGAAAGGAACAGGGATCAATTTTAGCAGCCATGACCACAAAAAGCGCTGTAAGATCTGGAACACTCAGATGAGACCCTGGAGTAGGTGCAGAAGGTCTTTAGCCTGGAACATGCAGATGAAAGTACTGTATCTTGAAGTGGAGGTTTGCTCGCCAGAGCTTAACCTTGTTGCAAATGTCTGGAAGTCTCCTGCTTCTCTGGGCTAGAGACTCAGAACTTCGTCAGTCTGCTTGGTCTCTCTAGGATTCATGGACATGCTGCATTGGTTTTTGTCTCACTGGATGAAGATTCTGAATGCAGCGTGGTTGTATCTGTTGCTGCCTCAAAAGATGAAGCTCAGCTCAGAACTTGGTATTTGTTATTGCCTCTTCCCTCTCGGGCCAGAGGCTCAGAATGTCAGTGCTTCTGTTACTGTCTCTCTGGATGGACGACTCAGAACGAGTGTATCTGTTAGTGTCTCACTGGACGTGCCAGAGACTGCATGTATCTGTTTCTGCTCCCCCTGTAGTGGGCCGCAGGCTCTGATTGGTTGTGTCTGTTGCTGCCTCCTCTGTAACAGGCCAGAGACTCAGAACAAGGAGTGTATTTTGGAAGGGTACTTTTATCCCTTTCCGATGAGAAGAAGATCGCAATTTTGTGCTTCTACTGTGTCTCTGGATGGGAGACTGAGTGGGAGAATGAGTGTATCTGTTAGTGTCTCACTGGACACATGCTGTGATTGGTTTTTATCAGAGCAGGGGACATAGTGTGGCCCAACTTTCTTTCCTCTTGCTACTGCATCCAATGTGCTAAGGAATTTTTGGTGGAAACCTTAGGGATTGGTCTATAGGTGGGTTAAGGGCAGAAACTGCATTTTGAGCAATGAGAAGTCTTGTCCTTACCAGGCTTGGTCCCAGAGATCTTCTTCTTGCCCTCTAAGAATTAGCGCTCTGTTGTCCTGGCATCTTTATCTGATGGCATTGGACAATTTCTTGCAATACTCAAACAATATCCAATCAAAATGTAACAAACAAACAAGCACCAAAAGTTGTCTATATAACTTGTGAGCAATATACTAAATTTTCTGAAGCCATAACTCAGAACAAACTAAATTCAGTTCTCCGCTGATATTCTGAGATGTTATCTCAGACAGATCACAGAGTCAGTGAGTTGAACTAGAGGACAAGATCTGTGAACAAATAATTCTTTCATTCTGTCAGTTCTTGCCAAAGAACCAATTGATTAGATTTATAAATCACACTCAATGAACTGCTTACAAACTGAAGTTCAGTTTGCTACGTGATTATGTTGGTGTAATATGGGTTTGGAACTATGTACATGATTAGATTGGGAGCAGGTCAACATGATTAATCTTCATGAATGAAAAAGATGCATTGAGATTAAATAAAAATAAAGAGTCTTCTCTAGATTCAATGAGACCCTTTTAGAAGGCCTGAGAGAGGGGTGTTACCATTTAAATTATTTTAAATCATTAAAAATAAATTATAGATATTTTATTTTCTAATTTATTCATTTGGGTAATTTTGCCCCTTTAATTACTTTAAGCCCCTTATTTAGATTTTTCTAAAATAGTTTTCTCCATTCAAAACTTACATAAACCAAATCTCTTTCTCTGATATTTTGTAAGTTCAACTGTGGAGATTTCAAGTGTTGAAAACATCAAAAAATTGAGCAGAGAATCACTTTATTAGCCGTTTAACCAACTTTTTATATGCGCTGTGTATATCTGATAGATTTTCAGTAGCTTAATTCGCTGAGCCATACGTGTTCAACTGTACCAACCAAAGCATGAACAAACAAACAAATAAAAATAAAAAACACAGCAAACAAGCTGTAATCGCAATCCATTTTACAGTCGTACACAGAAATGACAGTTTGCAACATTGGAGTAAAAACATCGGCTTTGCATGGCATTACATAACTCTATTCAGGATGCGAACTACACAATGTCCTTCAACAACATTTATTTTTAAATAAAGGAATATTTATAGATACATTGTGGAGTGCAATATTAAAGAAACAATTTACCCAAATGAATATTCTGTCATTTACTGACCCTGTTGTCATTCAAAACTTGTAGCCTATGACTTTCTTCTGCATAAAACAACAGGTGAACTTTTTAACAATATTCTGAGGGTGAAGTTTATTAAACAATAACAGCATTTTTCTTATTTGGGGATGAAATCCTCTTATTCTTCTTTAATATTCTAAGATCTTCATGCAATCCCAATATTTTATTTTTATTTATTTATTTGCTGAGCATATTAGACAATGGTTTACCATTTTAAAATCTTTTATATAATCTTTTTGACATACATTTGTGATATTTGCTATAATAAAATGATAAGGACCTGACATTCTCAAAGAACAACCCAAAATTGGACCTTATGGAAAGCACAAGGTAAAACCCCAAACCCTTTGTTCTGTCTCTAATTTGGGGGGTATAAACCCCTGTTATTTAAAACCCTGTAGGTGTATCTGTGTTATCTGAGGCTAAATGGTTGGCTTGCAAATGTAAGAATGTATGAAGATTCATGAACGTTCATATAAAAACATTATAGAACCCACATCAGAGATGCATGAGGGAAATCAAATGTAGCAATTCATGTGCAATCAGACACAGCAACTACAACAACAAAAACAACAAAAAGAAAGCGCTTAAACATTAAAAATGTTTACAGACTCATTAGACCTTATTTTGCTTCTGTGTAAGAACTATAGCAATGTTTTAATACTGACTCTTAAATGTTAACATGTAATAGGAAATAAAAATGTTTTTATGTTGCTATGAACAGATTGCTAAAGAAGCTATTATAGAAAATATTTGGTATCTCTAAACATCTTGCATTGCTTTGCTTTAAGTTCATTATTTATAAAAGAAAGGCATTCTGCATATCTGTGATTTTTTTTCTTTTTTTTTTTTTAATCTTTTGTGTTTTTTTTTTTTTTTCATTAAACGTTCACACAAACCTGTACCACACTTTTGGGTGGGAAATGTTTTTTTTGTTTAGTTTTTTTTTTTAGTTTGAATAAAGCAAGTTTAGTGCAATTTCAAATATGTAATTCTGTAAAATATGAACCTCATGAAACTGACAGGGTATACTCCAAATGACACAATATATCAAATATGTTTAATAAACTATCATCTTTAAGTTAAAAGTGTGTTTTCTTAGAAAATCTGTGCACTTGGAAGCTAAATGCAGGAATTAAAAAAAAAAGTTAAGTATTAAAGGGATGCTTTGAGCCCTTTAAATCCATGTCGTGCAAACAGGATACAGCAAAGCCCAAGAACATTGCCAATATTTTGTAAGATGTATGTTATTATAACTATGTGTTTGTGTGGGTTTCAGTCACAGCTGAAACAACCTTAAAGTTGCTGTATGTAGGATTGACACTGAGTGATTAAACAAGATATTGCAGTCCAAATTCAAAATATTGAAGAGGGATTTTTTAATCGCGGCCCCTCCTCCTCACACACGGGTTGCCAGATTGACGACACCCAACAGGAACGAGCATACCTGACAATGAATTAAATTAAATATGCTGTGTTTTCCACCAACTGGCAACCCGGGGTGTCGAAATACAACTGGTTAAACTGGCAGTGGGCAGTTCTGGCCCAGAAAACACATTTTCAAAGGATTATAATTGACTGTAGCATTGTTTTTTAGATGAACAAGTATGATAAATTAGCATGTTTCTTAAATATCTGCAAACATATTATGGTATTTATATGCTTTAGTAGAGTCAAAAACTTACATACAGCACCTTTAAAAAAAGTCTGTGTGACACTTAAACATTTGTTGTCCTATAAATTCAGCGCCAGTTCAAACTATATACATAGTACAATGTGCATATCATTCATAGTTTCATTCAATAATGCTCTGTGTGTGTGTGTGTGGTGGTAAAATCCCTTGCTTACTACGTATATAGATTCTGTTTTCTTTTTGTTGTGTGGTCATGAGCGGTTTCCACAGATGCACATTTTTTGTCATGCATTCCACAGTCCCAGTCAGTGATGATAACAGTTGTGTCCTGATATTAGACGTCTGTGAAGAGTGCTAACATTTAAACAGCAGAGAGCACAGCTAGGCTCCCTGCTGGAGTCTTCCACATAATGGGGCTGGGAACATAATGAAGAAACCTTGCAGTGTGAATATTTAGGGATACAGTGGTTGAACACATATGAACAGTCAGGAAATTACATATTTCCCCCCAAAATCAAAAGAAAGAAACAAGAATTTATATTAAAGAGCAGGTCATACTGGTTTTCGAAAAAGATCTCTTTGCAGTTTATAAGTTAGCTATTCTTCAATGTAAACAGTCTGCAAAGTTATTAATCAAAAAAGTGCATGATGAATAAAGATATTGTCTCTCAAAAGAAAGAGTCGACTCAGAATCACCTTAACGAATCATTATATTTTCGAATCTTCTGCCTGTTACCGGTATACGTACTGTAACACTCTCTGTTCCACGATACCACAGCAATACAATTCAAACCTTTTGTTGTACTCATCATTTTACTGAGGACCGCTTCTCTAATCTTGGCTTTTATCTTCATTGTCTTCTTTATTTGGATCAACAAGCATCTCCGAACCACAATTTGTAAGTACGATTGATATGTTATGTGTACACTTTCAATTGAGTGCTCAAAATATCTATTTTTTTTTTATTTATTTTTTTTATATGTGATGTACACTCAGAGCAGCTTTAGGTTTCCGGATAAAGCACAATATTACTGTTTTACTGAAGTAGTTCTGATAATTTGCTTTGAACCCACTATTTCCGTCATTTTTCTAATTACTTTGTTTAATAATAAAGAATGTAGTGTGGCGCAAACACTTCATAATCATTATGAAAGTGCTGTTAATGTTGGGTAAATGCAGAGAGTCAAAGATCCAGTAGAGAGAGACGAGTTCGTTAGACTAGTGCGCATGTGATACAGCTGTTCTGCGTTTTAATTAAAGGTTAAGACATGGAGCGTCTTTTGTCTGTCGTTCTTCAGACACTGAAGAAGACATATTTCGGTTTTCGAACTGTATTGTTTCATCAGCACCGTCTAACGTATCCACCACTATTGTTTTGTTAAATGTTTACAGTTTAGCAGCTAAAATTTAGCTGTGGGCACAATTCAATTTCATAAACGTTAAACAAAATGTTTTTAATACATTATATTAAGAACTGATTAGAGCACTATATTATTTTATGTAAATATGCATGCTAGGCTTGCCAGGTTGTCATAACAAAACCTGCCCAATTGCTACTCAAAACTAGCCAAAACATCTTTCATGGGTGGTGCCCCTTAAAAAAAATACATTCTGGGGTGTAAAATATACTATTTCAGTCAGGGTTCCTCTGGTAAATTCGCATTCCATTGTATAAATATGATGTTATTGGGGTCACTACAACCCGCAACATCAAAAACAACCATGGACTTGGCAACACAGATGGTAGCACGCACTTGCTCAAGTGCTCAAGTGGTTGACTTTTAACTTTTATAAAGTATACCTCTTTGATGTTTTTTTTTTTTGTTTTTTTTTGGATAATCATCCCTTTTCACATTGCCTGAAAAACCACCTCATGCATTTCCATTAGGTGTATTTTCAATTCACAATTTCCATTTGCACAATTTGAACGGTAATGGAAACGCGCCAATCAAAGTAATGGCTAATAAAAAATATAACCATGAATTATTTAATTGTGAATTCATAATGTCAAAATGGCAAATTTGTAAAATGCATACATTTATTACAAAATATAAATATATTTCTTTCTTTTTTTTGGATTTTTGGGGGAAATGAGACCCTGACAATTCTTTATGATGTTCACCCGTGTGTGCATGTGATCATTGTGTGTGTATGCGCTTGTGGCCTTTCAGATGAAGGACCAGTGTAGCCCCAGAGCGAGGATGATGATGATGAAGCTGGCCATGGAAAAAGAAGCATCTGACGAAGATTTGTTCTGGGTGATGGGCGAGTCGATGAAGGAGACCTTCCCTGGTTTTTTGGATACATCAGCTTCTGTGAGAGCTGAAAAAGAGAGGAGAGAGATAATGAGAGAGAGCAACAACAGTGCAGTCACATGTCTGACATGGCGTCTCATTGTTGTGGCAACAGTTCCTCATCAGGAAGTGAAATAGACAGCCAATCAGATATAAATCTGAGAAATGGAGTCATTATTGCTGTGTATGTGTGTGTGTGTGTGACAAGACTGTATTTTTATTTCACATTAAAAACCTCCCCTCCTCCCTTTACCCAGAATTCCTGTGGGCTGCTGACTGCAGCACTCCTTCACCTGATCCTGTCTCAATGAAATGTTTTGTAGCTCTGTAATATCTCTTTTCTTTAGCCCTGTCTTCCATGCCCTTTACATTCATCTCTCTCTTTATCATTAATCTCCGTCTTTCTTTCCCTTGTTTTTACCCTTTTAAAGCCCCTGTGTTCCCTCTCTCTATAGAGCGGTTCAGTTATGATGGCAATTTGTAGGCCAAGCCGGAGGCTAATTCGCCACGGGTTCCCTCATGAATTCAATGGGTTTTTAGAAAAGCGGTTACGATTTATGGGCAAACAAGCTCTGTGGCTACATTTACTTGAAGAAACTTTCACATTTTGTTCTCCAACATAAATTAAACACAGTCAAACCTCAAAAGTGAATTTGGAAGTTGCTAAGTAACTTGAGTGGCTTTTTCTAAACTCAAGTCTTATATCTTAACATGTGAGGGTTTTCACTTTAATCCTACTTAATCACATGACCACAGGAGGCTATCTAGGGTATCTTGGACCAAAAGAGGAGTTTCTGGCATCGAAAACACAACTTGCTATTAAAAGCCCTCGTTATCCACACACTAGAGCGAATAAACGCTCCTGTCAAACTTTCCGCCCATTCGGCAGTGACATCCTACTGACTAATATCCCGGCTCTCAGGCAGTCTCACGACTCCTTAAGCATCAGATTCTGCTGCCTAATGCGTTTGTTGTTACGCAGAACAATGGACAATGAGCAGCCTGTCCTTGGTGAGAATAAAGGTGATTGTTCTGGCGGAGGAGAAGGCCTTGCGTGTTTTGTGAGGTGTGGATGGCACTGATGGCTTGTCGACTCTAAAACAATAGAGAATGACTCTATGGTGCTTAGGGCGTAAGACTTTCCATACACTCGTAAGTGTGCCCAGAAGACATTTGCAGACTATTTTCACATTTTCTGCTCTGATTAAATGGGACATTCTGCAGATTTTAACCACGGTAAAAAGAGTTACACAAAACTAAAAGTAGTACACTTTTATCAAAAGCTGCAAGCACATCGAATGAACAAAATAAGGGGGTGGGGGGTGCAAGGAAAGCATAGATCCAAAATTAAAATGTTGAATTATCACCAATGAATATCTAAAAAATACCATTATTAATATTAAATAGGCTTAAACTTCAAATGGTCAAGGATTTTTGCTTTGTTCACAATATAATAAAATATAATATAATATAATATAATATAATATAATATAATATAATATAATATAATATAATATAATATAATATAATATAATATAATATAAAATTTTACAATTAAAATCAAGTCTGATACCAAGATAACAAATGTAATTTTCTAATAAACATTAAATAAAAATAAATAAAAGATAACATTAAATAGGCTGTATTCTTATAATATAATATAGTTATTCATATTAAAAGTATTACAATAATTAAATTCAATACATGATCACAAATAACAATCCAGACACTGCTAATAAATTGAATAATTATTGATTTCTGAGGACAGCATGTTTAATTATATTAAAAATAAAATGTACAGCATTAAATACTCTGTAATAAATGATATAATATACATTTCAACTATTATATATTATATACTAAAATATATTATTACATTTAAATTCAGTCTCATACAAGATCCCCGGTATCAACACCAATAGAGGTACTGCTAATACTGAACAGTTTTTTATGACTATTAAATAACACAAATAATATTATAATCATTAAAAAAGTCCCTAATGTAATATAATATAACGTGAACATTCGAACACACATATAGATTTTGCTTATCTCTCACATTTCTCTCTCATCTTGCACATCATCTGGTCTCATCTTCTTCCTCTCTAATGAGGAAATCATTCAATGAATTCAAAACCACTTCATCCATGCCAGCAAACATATTTGTTAATTTGACATTTATTTTATGCAGACTTTGCCCGCTCTGAAATAAAGAACCCAAACAGTAACGCTCTATATGTGGGATGGAAAACAACGCTCATGCCAAAAACAGCCATGATCTCATTAGCAGCCACAGGACCAAGAACAAAATCAGCCTGTGTCACAACCCTCTTTCATGCTAATAAAGTTATCAGCTCACAATCATCACCCTGGCATGCTCAAGAACAGCAATGATGTCTGAGAGCATAATTGCCATCATCCACAGTGATTATGGGCTGAATCATCTTCTCTGACATTTCTCAAACGTTCTCCAAGTAGACCTGTGTGCTCTCTAATAGTCAAGTTTATTTTTCTCGTTCACAGGTTTCATGCTGTGCACCCAAAAGCTGTCAGGGATCGTTCTATCTGTGAGAAATTTAGTTGTGTCGGTGTGTGTGTTTGTGAATGTTTCTCTCTGTCGAGGGTATGTGAGAGAGAAAGAGGGTGTTGGGTAAGACTTGCCAATTAGTCACCAATTAACAGAGAACCCCCACAAAATCTCAACAAAGACTTCAAGACAGACCTTTAGATATATTTTAAGAAAGAGTATTTCACAGTTTTGAAAGAAGTTACTGAGTGTTTTATTAGTAGCTTACAGTGTTGCTTGTATTAAAATAAATGTTAATAATAAAAGTATCATGGCTGTAGTTTAACTAAAATAAATGACAGTATCTTTATTTAAGAGGACATGATATCAAATATAAAATAAATGTATTTTATTTTTTGTTTCCCTGCCATTGACATTACTGGGATATGTCACAATTAACCTTAATTCACCAATATACACAATTTAAGAAATATATAAATAAATATTTAAAAACATGCCAAACATAAACATACTAGCACACCTTTCTTTAAAAAAGGAAAGAAAAAAAAAGACAATGTAACCCAATTGTAATATCTGACACGCTCCAATTCATATACAATTTTATTTAAAGAGGTAAAATACCACAAAAGGAAGGATGTCTAGAAACAATACTGAGTTTAATTAATTACTCAAATTAATTGGTGAATCGGGCTTCTGAGTCATTCCACTGAAATTAACAAAGGGTTCACAAAACCAAATCAGAGAGAATAGTATATTTAAGATAGATGCATTATTCTCTATGTACTTTATACACTTGCCTTCAGTGAATACAACTTTTAGTGGTGCACCAGTTCTCTGGATTGCTGTTTATCGCTGTTAATCCCACCGCACGTGTTGGACCCCTAAAATAAACACTTGTTTATCTTACAGAGCTCATAACCAGGGCACTAAAATAGCTGCACTATTTACAATTGAACCGAAATAGACCCAGATGTCTCAACAACCTGTGCAAAACAGACAGAAAAGCAAAACTACAACTCTCTGGAGAGCGTGTCACATCGTCTGGTTTGCTCAAGTGGAAAAGCTCTCAAAGTCGACTCTAAAAGCTACAAAACACAACCGAAATCAAAACACCTGCCAGCTCTCTTTAAAAGCATTTGCGCTCCGAAGCAACCAAAGCAGCATTCAAGCCGCCCGCTATGTCATTTCATCCTTGGGTTTATTCCACCTATCAGTCTACCCTTTGGTTTATTTCTTCCATCAGTCTCTCTCTGGGTGACTTGCGAGTCCCACTGGTCACAACCTGGCTTCACTTATGAAACTCAGTAGGAAAGAATGTATTCAGATACTATCATTTGCCATGTAACCAAAACTGCATGTGCTGCAGACTTTGCTACTTAAGCCACATTGGGAGGTGCTCATATGAAAGGAAAGCTTTCTCTTGGATTTGGTTAATGTCTCATGAAGGAGTCAAATGCATTCGTCGAAACTTGTGGATTTCATGCACAATATTCAGATTCAAGGATTACGGAGGTCACTGTTTTTATATATCATATATTTAGACCCTAAATCCTCATCGATGTGACTTGCAGCCTCACTGATTGTGAAATGATTCAGAATAATGGTGTTGTGGTAGGAAAGGTGGACTGAGAGAAAGAGGGAGAGAAAAGTAGATTGGTACATTCACGACTCTGACTGGGTGGGAAGTCATCAGCAGCTAACAGGAAAGACAACCATTACCCATGCCTTTTGATTCTCAGTGTTGCCAGTTTGGGGATTTGTCACCAAATTACAGTATATAATATGACTTTCTCATGGTTGATGTGACTTTTATTACCGTTTTGTGACAATGAGCTATTTTGGCAATATTTACATATATTTGGTCTTTGATATTTGAACATAACAAAAATGCAGGCATTCTGTCGCTTGTAACATCTTCTCTGTTCTCCCTTAAATTCACAAGTAAACAAAGCTGAAATCACAGCACAGCTGTTGCCTTTAATTTGTGTGTAGAGTGATTTTGCTTCTTTTTAAATCTGTATTTTAGCAGTGCATAGCAGCATATTGGAATTAACTGAATATAAAAGTCTTAATGGATGGATAGCATTGTCTAACAACAGAAATCTAAAACTGTATAGATTATGCCAACTCTCTGTCTGTATTGTTATCCCTATGTGTTGTAAATTTTGTTAAATGAATGTCACAGTATAATTTTTTTCAGAGCTTTCTGTATAATTTTATTGTTTCACCCAGACTCTGGACCCTTAAATATGATCAACTATTCTTTTAAAAATACTAATATAACATTAAAATATCAATATAACATTTTTAAAACTATGACACAAAGATCATGGTGTGAAATAAACCATTTCCGTATTTATTTATCAATTCCTACACAAATTATGACTGTCTGTTGGTTCCCATTTTTATCTCAATCACCATATTTTGCAAAGCTGGCATACTTGGTTTGTGAACAGAATATTTTTTTATTCCCTATTATTCAAGCTGTAATTTTTCTAAGATATAATATATGAAAATTAGCTTTAGCAAAACAAATCATGCAGTCAATGCAAAACAAAAAAAGTATTTTTTTAAATTATTTTTCACACAAAACACTACAAAAATAGGACCAGTATTATTACAGTGTTTTGAAAGCATCCCTGCACTGATATTACTAATTAAAACTTTTAACTTGAACAATATTTTCCTTGCATTTCAAGCACTGCTATTTGCTTCAGGAAATCGACTTCCAATTTGAGCTCAATTGTATGAATATTTCACATCAGTTTTAGATTACTTTTAAGTGTTTCCTTTTAGCTAATTGGCCCCATCTCTGATTATTTCCCTGTGTCTCTGATCAGTACAGTACCGGGGCTGATGGTGCATGGTCAAGCATTTAGACGATCGATAAAACAGCCATCCCTGAAGCACCCCAATTATCACATGACTTTTTGGACAGCAGCCTAAGGAGTGCCTACAAACTAGTGACCACTGACAAAACATACTCCAAATACCCATCCAATTATATCCTGAACTGTCATAATATCTAAAATTATTAATTCAAAACACATATGAAGATAATCTATAAAACATTAAAAGAATATTTTATTTCAGCATTTGTAGCATGCTGCCAATTAAAATAAATCAATAAATATTTACATATTTACATAGTTTGCATGTAAATGATTGTTATAATTTGTTAATTGTTAAAAAAGCTATTTCATGCATTATAAATTGTTCATTCAGCTAAAAAAAAAATTGCAAAAAGACAACTGTTCAACTTCTTGTAATGAAGAATTCAGGTCTAAATGCTTTAGATAAAAAAGGTCCACTTTTCTGCTTTTCAATCTTGTGAGTGTGTCTTAATTGAATGAATTTATCAGCGACAATAACAAAGGCCCTTTACAAGGAGGTGTGAAGGTGTTTTCCATCACTGACTGTCCTTACGAGCTGTAATGAGCATATTTCACACGGATTTGTTTATTCAGTTCTCAGACTGTAGCCACGGTGACCATTTAAACGGGAGGATGACCTTCTGTTGCCTGGCAATCCACCTTTACAGAGCAGCTCTGATAAAGAGCATTCAGCAGAAGCATAATAAAGGCCAACGAGAGAGACAGAGTGGAGAAGAAAGACAAATGAATATAGGCTATAAAGAAGAAGAGACAGAGATAAAAACATTTCAATTTAATTATCAAAGAGTGAAGTTGTTAATTTAATGGTGCCCCGTGGATGCACTTTATGTACAGGTTTTGTACAGAATAAAGTCTGATCCCCCCTACAGCTTATTCTTAGTTATAGAAAGAGGCGATTCTTAAATCTTAAAGATAGAAATATATACAGACTACAGACTGCATTTACTTTAGTTTCAGCCTCAGACGTCACAGCCACATGACTGTTGGCTAAACGTCTGATGCATATGGGACACAAAAGTGAAACACTTCAGGTGTGTCAAAGTCGTCATCGGATTGGTTGAATTCAACAGGATTTCCGCGAGACATGCATCGCGTTCTTTAACGTTCCGCCTGGAAACAAAGATATTGTGGTACCGACGAGTGCTTATCAGGATCAACTAAACACTGGATTTTCAAAAGTATGAAAGTAATACAAAAGTATTCGCAGCACAGAATCTTTAAAATACATCCAAGAGTTTTACACACCGGTCTGTTATTGTGGCGACATTTCCATTCAATGGAACATGACAATGAACGAAACGAACTATGATTGGTTGTCTGACATGTCGGTCAATCGGTCTCATGGGCAGGTCTTGGCCAATGAAAGCTGCCATAAATTCCAGACTTTCAGTCTGAAGGTCTGGGTACGTGAGACTATATATACTAAAACAAAACATCTTAAGATTTTATTGGCATGCAACTAATTTTGGAAAATCCAGGAACTTCTTCCTTGTACATGCTCATTACAGCTTGAGACTATCATTATTAAACACTATTTTAGCAAAACTGCATATTGATAATAAAACTATAACACTTAAGCTGTTTACAAGATGTTTTTTTTATGTTTTGAATGAAGAAATTATTGCTCACCCAAGGCTGTGATCCAAAATAAAGGACAAACAGCAGTATTGTGAAATAATTGTTTTCTATATTCGTCAATTGTAAAATATAATTCATTCCTGTAATGGCAAAGCTGGATTTTTGCTCCATCAGTCAAAGATTTGGAGCTCAAGAAACATTTCTTATTATTATCAATGTTATAAAGAGTTGTGCTGCTTAATAATATGGACTATGGGAATGGTATGATATTACAGAACTGAGTCAATGTCATTTCACACGGACAGACAGATACAGAAAGCAGCTGCATAAGCTCTTTTAGATTCCAGTGAAGGATCGTGTAAGTAAACGAGAAACAAAATGACTTCTGTAAATGAATAGAGTTGCCACAGTTCTCTCCGGAGGGATGCGGTCAGAGTGAGACTGGGTCAGTGTTAGATGTAGGAGGACTAAACCACTAGCAGAGGTCACAAAAACAACACCCACACACACAGCATTTCTGCAATCACTGAAAAAGACAGTGGTCAACTTTACACTGACCCACTTAGCGGCAAGAAAAAATACACTGTTATGCAAGTATTTCATAAATTGTATACTGAAAGTGACGAACACTCCCATTTCATTACAATCAACAAAGCTGTCTCAGCAGATTTAAACTGTTTCATGTGACGGTTTGAGCCCTGCAGTCCACTGTTTTGGACTCCACAAATACTGTAATCATTGAAGCTGTATACACTGCAAAATAGATCTCTTATTTACACTGTGTTGATTATAATGGGTGAGTTTAAGTTTTGTTATGTTGCTTGCAGGCAGTGTGTTTGGGAAAGACCATCTACCATTACTACAAAGTGACCATAACAATATACTGTAATTTCAAATTATTTACATTTCAGTTTGGTTTTAATGCTTCTCTGATTGGTCATAATGCTTATTTTCAGTTTGGGTCTGCACACATCAAACTGCTTAAATTCAGTCTTTATATATTTATAACTAGATAGTGCTGGATTCATGTGCAATGGACGAAATGTCTTCAAAGGTTACTTTCAATAAATTATAAATAGGAAGAGGGAAAAAATATAATCAACAGCAAAGGAACTTTTTCATGTTTGGTTAATTGTAATAATTATGCTATAATTATAAGGAATGCACCAATATGAACATTCTAGCTGATGATTAATAAATAGATAATACTATTTGACTAAATAAATTAAATTAAATACTTACAATTTAAATAAATCATTTTAAATAAATTGAAGCATCACAACAATATAATTTATAGTATAAAACTTTTATATTCATTTTGAGATTTAGAGAAATCTGAACATTGAATAAAGACGTTGTATTTTACAGCAAAAGGTTTTGGATATTTTTTCACTCCATATAGTAAACTAAAAATAACTTTAAAAAAAATAAAATAAAAGAAAATAAAAAAGAACACAAAACAAAACAAAAATTTAGGGATAAGATGTTTTATTAATGAGGCATTTGATACCTAAATCTCTTCAGAATATAGACGAGTAAAACTAAATTGTTTAATTCATGTATGTGCTACTGAAGTGAAGATTTCTGAATCGGTGTAGGAGAAAAATACAATTTGGAGAAAATGGTTCTGCAAATAGCATGTAATAAAATGAACACTAAAATATGTATTTTGGATGTTATCTTCCAAGTTGTCTAAAAGAAGACAAGTTATATGGATTTAAAATAGCCTAAGATCTCAAAATGGACCAGTGCATAAAAAAAAAAGAAGATTGTTTTTAAAAGAGTGCTTTGCCTTAAAAGAACGCATTTAGCATTTTGCCCATAATCAATAGCCTGACTGTGGAAGGATGTTTGTAAAATCATTATCCAAGCAAACATCAGGTAGAAAGTATAGGATATAACCAAAGATGAGTCCAGACTTTCAACAAGTGTGGGTAAAACTAATGTGCTATGTGTATATTCCTGTGTAAGTGTGGAGGAAGAATCGTTGACCTGAGGTTATCTCTCCATTTAAGAGATATTAAACAGTCTGCAGGGAGCCATCTCATTAGGTTTAGCACATCATAAACACCCCAGAAAGACCTCAGGACTACAACGATGAGTGAGGAAAAATACAGCAAATGAGAAGCACTTAGGATAGTTATAGTACCTCTTCCCAAAAAGCCGCATGATTTGGGGTACCATGCCCGTAAAAGGAACAGATCGTGTTACGCCCCAAAGTTGAATGCTTATGGTTCGGGGTTTGTTCAAATCCACAAAACATGGTGAAGTCTAACACAAGTGTGTCACAAACCCAGACCAGATCCATCACTCACGCGCCATCTAAACATTTCTCTTTGTGGGCAAACACTCGAATCCCAATGTTTGCGTTCGAGAGTGTGTTTCTGGATAAAGTCGGAGAACATGACAGCGGAGGAAAGTTAAGCCGCTAATGGGATGTAGATATTTCCAACATCAAAACAACACTCTTCATCCACAACGAGCCATCCCTAACTCCTGCTTTCTTTAGGGAAACAAAAACATACATGGACGCTTGAGGGATTTTGAGCGTCCTGTGCGTGTCTGTGCGGTGGGAGAGAGTTTTTCTCAAACCCAGCCGTTGTTTTTCCTCTATAATCCACAAGTTCTGAGAAGGGGCTTCCCAGCTGCGGCGGCTGCCTGAAGGGAAACATTCCGGGAACATTCGGGGCTGGGTCCAGGATATGGGAAGCTCTCCTCCGCCTTATCAAGCTTATGTCGCAAACCCGTGGATTACGCCTGGGTCTCTCGGCCCTGCACGCATGTACCTTTTCACTTCATGCAAAGATGACCAACAATGAGTGAGAAAGAGAAGATGGTGGTTGTTTCATTAACTGGTGCTAGCTTAGAAGAGATGGTATTAATTTGTACGGATATTTTCACTGTCTGATGTGGTTTTAAGGGGAAGACCCTTGGCCTGGCCTGGCTGACAGATGTGGACTCAGTAAGGACGGATATTGCAAGCAGTCTTAGCAATTTCCTGGTCTGCTTTCATTCGAGATCCACAGCAGAGACTCAACAGGTCTTAAAGAAATATGTTCTGTTGTTCAGTGACCCTCGTATGGCTGTCGAAATCCAGAAAGGCTAATAAAGCACCACCATTAAACTGCTCAAGTCTTCTAAAGCCATTTGAAGGTGTTTCTTCAACTATGGGCAAATCTCGCTCTATGGATTGACAATATAAAATTGCTCTTTTAAAACAGTTTTATACTCTCATTAGTTCATTTCAATTGTTAACATTGTTAGTACAATTTACTATTAACATTGTCCATTTATAATGTTACTAAAGATTTCCATCAAACTTCTATCAGAAATTCTATAAGATTTCTATCTTTGTCCACAAAAATATGACGCAGCACAACTGTTTCCAACGTTGATAATAAGAAATGTTTCTTGAGCAGCAAAGAATGATTTCTGAAGGATCATGCGACACTGAAGATTGGAGTAATGATTCTTATAATTTGGCTGAAAATCCTCCTAGTTCTCAAATTTGTAATTTTTATACATTGTAACTTGCCATCAGCTATGGTAAAGTATATGAAAGAACAAATGGTTTTTAACATTACTGGATATTCGCATAAAACCAGGCACAAGCTAATATATGTGCAATCATGATTGAACAAGACCATACCAGGGTCATGCATAATTCTGAGGCACGATTTAGAGACACAGAGCTTCAAAATGATGCGCCAATTTAAAAAAAAAATAAATAAAATTGTGGAACATTTACGTTGACATGTTTTTTTAATGCACAAATGACAATGGTCAGCACTTCTGTCAAAAAAAAGTTGAATTTTCTGACTCAACAGGAGGAAGTCAGGCTCTCGGAGCGTGACTACACATCATCACATAACACTAATGATTCTGACTATCCTGCAAAACGCACCAGTGCAACTGCATGCCCACGTCAGCATGTCAGTGTGTTGAACATGAGATGTGCCAGACTGTAGCATCAGATTCTTAGCCTTAGCTTGCACGTTCTAGTTTGCAGAAAGAGCCAGGGCCAATTTACAACACATGCATTTTACAGGACTGTGTTTGTACATTAAAAAAAGTTTGCTTTATGTGTCAAAAATCAGTCAGTAATAGGTGTGACAATTGTGTCGTTTATGAATAAATTACATTTTAAATGAGTATGCCTACAGTATAATTTATTCAGAAAGTGTTTTTACATTAAGCTCATAATCAAATTAGCATTACTGACATTGTTCTGCTAAAAGCTATTAGCCAATTACGGCTTTACCATAACATGGTGCTGCTAACACAAAACAACATTGTACCAAAAAACAGGTGTCATGATACTTTTTTTCTGTCATATTTCGATATTTTGCAGACAAGAATAAGACAGGTGTGTGTGTAATTGAGAGGGCTCACTGGTCATTAAGGGGCTCATTGGTCATTAAGCTCGCTGTGGGATCTCATTCACAATCTGGGCTAATTAAAGAGCCGTTAAATTTTTCACTTGGGAACATGACTAAGCACTTTCCCAGACAAGGAAAATGATGATTAAATAGAAGTCACAAGTGGGCCACATCCAGTGGCCTTTCAGGCTGATCTGAGACCTTGTCACTCTTCAAAAAAAATTAAAAAATAATAATAATTAATTAAGCTAAGGCAAAATGTAGAGAAGCCTGTTAATATATTTACAAAATTCACGTAAAACCTATTTATTATATTTATTATAATATTTAATATTTTTATTAAGTATTTTATTTATTAATCAATCATTAAAGCTATGATGATATGCTATGATATGCTAATAAAAAAACTCTTTATTGCTGCTCTTTTTCATTGTTACCAGTTTTTACTAGGGAGTTTTTAAATATTTGATATTTGAAGAGAACTGTATTCAAAAATAACTATTATATGAAAATACAATATAATAATAATAAGTTATTAACATCACCTTTCTTCAGTACTTCCGCATCTGATGTGATTATTTATATATATATATATATATATATAGAGAGAGAGAGAGAGAGAGAGAGAGAGAGAGAGAGAGAGAGATAGAGAGAGAGAGAGAGAGAGAGAGAGAGATTAAAGTGGTACATTAATATTGTTTTGTATTTTTTTAAACACATACAGTATGCATGTTTATATAGTAAATTTTCATATACAGTGTTCTTCAAAAGTATGTAAAGGAAAATATAGATATATGATTATATATATACAATAACCTTTCCACTTCTGACAGCATGCATAAAAAAATAAAAATAAAAATTAATAAAACTATTTATTTCAAACTGCAAATATCTTCACTGCAGTTCTACCCTGGACTAGATGATGAGGAAGTGCACCAAAGATAATAATTAGCGAAATACACACAGAAGGAAGCCACCAGGTCCATAAACTAACAAATTAACTGTCTAGATCCACTTGGACCAGCTAATGGAGATAAATGAACAGCTTCGACCATCTAACTCCCATCAGAAGCTAGTTCTATGTGGATTTTCAGGTAGGAGAAAAGAGCCAAGAAAATATATGCATGTAGGCTGAACTTGAAAGGCACTTTGAACCAAGTTGCAACAGGCTAAATTCCCACTGAACCTCCCCGATGACTGACAGGATGATAGCAGTCTTCAGAAATCTTTGGAGACATCAGAGCTTGCTTTTCTTCATGTCTTTTAACTGAGTGCCATCAATGGCACAGTCATGTAAATAAGGTTGTCATAGAAACTTGGCCTTTAACGCAATTAGTAGGAGTGGGGTGGATCAGAAGTGGGAAGGGAGAGAGTGAGTTAGCCTATTAGTTAGATGGTGTCAATCACGGCAGCCGACAACAGCTCTGAGCCGAACGCCGCTGCTGGAGGAGGAATCGATAAGCAACACAGCAAGAGACAGCGATACACTGGTGATGTGTGAAAGTGGCATCTGAAGGTGACCGGAGTTAGGAGGAAAACGCACACACACAAACAGGTTCGAACACACAAAACTCAAGTACTTAGACACAAGTACACTCACTTGCTGCTTTCTGTGATGGATGGAGCCTGACACTGATGAAGTTCAGACAGAAACAAAGCCACCTGTCACACCTTACATAGGAGGCAAGAAGCATCTCACCATCTGTTTTGACAAAGTATGCAGTCCATTAGGAAGACATTTTATAAAAAGTTTCTTCACAAGGAGTTTGAATTTAAACTGCAACAATTAATTTAGGATAGAAAAAATGTATCTATTTTATATAAGGTATATAGCTACAAATAAAATAAATAAATAAACAGGCATGGCAGTAGCGCTGAGAGCTTGGGCCCGTCATTGCTGCTTGCAGCTATATTTATTTAACTTGAATTTATATATATATATATATATATATATATATATATATATATATATATATATATATATATATATATATATATATATATATATAAATAATATAAATTATATAATTAAATTTATTAAACTTTGCACACATGAAAAAAAAAAGATAATAATAAAATTAATAAGGTTTTGATAAACTTAATTTTCCAAGAGTCATAAACAATTTATTTTAAATCTATTTTGTCCATTTAAATTTCAATTGCGGCTCGTTTGCTATTCATTCAAATGTATTATACCATTCAGTAATGTGTCAGTGTTTCTGAATGCTGTTTATTATTGCCTACTGTTACACAGGAACGGCTGTATCTTTACTAGAAAAAAGTGCTCGTAATTTTCCTCATTTGTAACTCACATTAGATAAAACCATCTGCTGAGTAAGTTTTCCATTGATGTGAAGATTGTTTAGTATAGGACAATATTTGGCAGAGAAAAAATATTAGAAATGAAATGATGACATATTTACGATAGGAAATTTCCAAAATATCTTCATGGAACATGATCTTTACTTAATAGCCTAATGATTTTTGGCATAAAAGAAAAATCGATAATTTTGACCCGTGATATGTATCGTTGGATATTGCTACAAATATACCCGTGCTACTCATGACTGGTTATGTGTCCCAAGATCACAAATATAAATGTAATTCCTTGTATAATCCACTTCATATACCATCTCATTTCAGCTTGTCCATAGCATCAAAAGTCATTCCCTTCTTCCACATCCAGTTTCTGAGTCCTTCTCGGAACCGCTATTGCCACATTAGCGCCGGTTGCTAAGATACCCCAAAGATTCCAGAATCCCCATGTGCCCTATCCAAGCCCACGGCCATTTAGACGGAGTTCTGCATTCCCAGCTTCGGTTACCGAGGGAAGAAAATTGGTATTTTGGAGGAGAGGAGAGTACCAGAGCGAGAGAGGAAAAAAAGCAGGAACTCTGAGCTGAAAACATCCCACAATCCATCTTCTGTCATGGTAGCCAAATGGTCAAGCCCATAAACAAAGACAACATGAAGAGTGATCAGCAATAATGAGCTGTTCGAAATGGCCGCCAGCCTTCTTTTGGCCCAACAAAGTAATAAAGCACTTGAAAAGCGACCAAACAAGCAGAATGACTTGTGGACTGGGGAAAGTGAAGAGAACAAGACACTTCAACCTCATTGAATATGTTTGCCGTACTGCTTCTTGAAAAATTCAGCTGGTGGGCCGAGAACGGTCCTCAGCAGCTTATTCTGAACCTTGGTTGTCTAGTGGAAGAACAACAGCAGAGCTATCTAAAGTGCATGTTGCCCCTCTCTGATCATGTTATGGAACATTTCTCATCGCGTCACGCTTAGCGGTTATCCAATAATTGCTTAACTGGTGGTGTGTCAGTGGCGGTGGACGTTAAGCTTTGGCTGGAGCTCATCCACAAATTCCACTGAAGTTATAAATCAGTGACTGCTCTGAAATCTGGCATCCGTTCCTGCGCAACACAAACAAAACTCCATTAAACAAGAGACACCTGACCACTCACGGAATACTAAACACCAGGATTAGGAGGGTAAATAGAAAGAGCAATGTGTTCTTCTGTCTCTCAGTCCGACGGAGGGTGGATCTGCTGGGATTTCACTAACAATCACGGAGAACACCACACAGTCACAACACTAGGTGCTGCCTGACATGTTCTCATCACTGTATCCACACGCTTAACATGCTTTACCCAAGAAAGAAAACAGCTTTTCCTTTCATTCAGGTTCAGGTCTGGGGTTAAGCTATCAACTCTAAATTCAGGGGGTTGGTTGTGGGTGTGATTTTGTATTGATAAACACAACTATTTCAGAAGACTCTTATGTTTAGGCCTTGAATTGTTTGATGGGAATGTTTGCAGGACCAAAAAAGATATTAATTTAGGAAAAAGTTATATGGTTAGACAATAAACGCAGGATGAACAGCTTTCACAACCTATTTTGCTTCTGTAATGCATAATGTTTCCAAGTGTAATAGGATGTCCAACTAGAAAAAAATAAATACAAATAAAATAAAAAGATTTTAACAGGAATTGACTGGATCATTAAAAGTTGCCAATTAATTTCACAATGGAGGCATAGTGCCATGTGAACCAAATATTGTATGTTTTTTCCTCATCTCAAAGTATTACTATGGTAACAATTAACAAAATTGTTATTAATTTAACACTTATTTTACTTTAGTCATTTAGAAATGTTAGCAACTTTGATATTAATATAAATAGTAAGAAATATGTTAATATTAATATAAATGGTAGCAAATATCTTAAAATAGTTGTTAATATTGTTAAAACTGTTTTAAATATTAATATTACAACAGCATTTTATTTGAAAATTAATAACATTTATTATATTACATGTATTATTATTATTATATATGCTAATAATTATGTTTTAATTATACTGCTATGGTAATTTAAATATGTTTAATAATTAAACCTTTTTCTACTTTAAATTATATAATATAATTATTTTAAATAAATATTAATAACATTGATTTAAATTTATTATTTTAATATTACACATCTATTTTATATTTTATATTAATAACATTGGAATCAATATTTCAAATGATATTTTTCAATAGTTCAAAATTAATGAACAAAATCCCTGTTAACTAAACAAATGAAATAAATAAGTTGTTAACATGTTTTGTTTTTGTTTTTCAGTGTGAGTTGAAATGCTCACAATAAGACCTGGAACATGTGCTGAAAACAATCTACAGGTCAATTTAGAGTTCATGCTGACTTTAAAGTGTACTTCCAAGGAGCAGGAAGATGGTATCACTGTAAAACCATGGCAATTCTGATAAATGTAGCAGATCGGCTATTTGGCCTTGTTATGATACAGGGCATGTGATACTGCCATGAATATCTGCTTCTTTTAAGCCTGAACATTACAGGACAAGAAAAAATAAGATGGTGTCTGTGTTTGCAGTGTCAGCCAAATCCAATGATAAAATAGAGCTCAGGGCGTAACCTCTAGACCCTGCTCATATCAAACAGTGAGATGTGACTTAATGATCCAAATGTTCAGCTCCTGTTCTGACACCCACAATGTGGAACACATCTGCAAATGAATTAGTAGCGCTGGGGTCAGAGGTTAAAGTGTTTAATCACACTGTGCCCGTGGGGCTAGTGCCATGGCCTTGTCCAACTATTCCTCCATCAATTGAAATGCCTCATCGTCATGAGGACAGCACCACAGGGAACAGCCTCAGGGGTCAGGTGAGAGACCATCTCGTGAAATATTGACCCCTGCAAGAAACGGGATTCATGGAACTTGAATGGCGTGAACGTGACGGAACGGGACATGGTGTCTTAAAGAGGGGAGGGAAATATCACAGATGATGTGACTGCTGTTAAAATGCAGCTGTGTTGATAAACAGCATCTGTGGTCGATCACAGTTCATGTGTGATCCCAGACTCGGACTCCAAACAACTGCTACTGCAGGAGTCTTATTTTTGAAAGAAAAAACACCAGGATAAATAAAACCTATTTGATATCACACTTGTTTCTTATAGTCAAAAATAAGATTGTATATATAGAGTTAAAAGGATAGCTTTTATCCCAAAATTGGAAATTCAGTCAAATTACCTACCCTCATCCAAACCCATAAGACTTCTGTTCATCTTTAGAACACAAATTAAGATATTTTTGATTAAATCCGAGAGCTTTCTGAACCTGTATAGAGAGCAACAGAAATACTACAATAAAGGCCCAGAAAGGTAGTAAGGATATTTAAAGTAAGGATATTGTTAAAATAAACCACGTGACATCAGTGGTTCAACCATAAAAAGAATACTTTTGTGTGCACAGAAAAACAAAAAACACTACTTTACTGAACCACTGATGCCATATGGACTATTTTAACAATAGCCACTTTTCCAGTGTCGGGCCAGTGCGAGGCAGTGCTTTAAATGGGCCGGGCAGGGCTAACAGCCTTGGACCTGGAGCACCGAGGCCAAAATAGTGCTGCGTTCCAACCGTCAGGCCAGAAGCTCCGCTGCGCTTTTACCCGTCTCTCAGAAACTCCATCATTTCACCAACAAAGAGAAGTTATCAAAAATCGAATAAGAAATAAGTAACTGGAATTAGCACAATCACACAATGAATATGATAAAAACGGCCTTTGTTTGTATGCTTTGTTAAATATTTAAATTCAAATGCATCAATGTTTTACTATCATAAGTGATTGATCATTGATCACATAACATTCATCATAATAAATTAATTTATCAGGATTTTAAATTAGTCACACAGAAATAAAGCGTTATGAACATAGACTGCTTATTCAGTCTAGTCTGTTTCAGTTTATCTGAGGAAGCACTGACGAGGGATGATCAAGCAGCGGAAGTGACAGTGGAAACGCGACTGGCCCTAGCTAGCCCACTTTTGGCCTGACAGTGGAAACGTGACTAATGTCCTTACTACCTTTCTGGGCCTTGAACATAGTAGTTCCGTTGCTGAAATTCTCCGATTTCATAAAAAAAAGATATATATAATAATTTGTGTCCCAAAGAATAATGCAGGTCTTACAAGTTTGGAACGACATGAGGGTGAGTAATAAATGACAGAATTTTCATTTTGGGGTGAACTATCACTTTAAATCTTTCTGTCCTGAAAAAAAAAGAGCTTCTTCAGAGTTTAGAGTCTTTAGACTTGAAGACAACTACCTCAGCAAACTACAAAACAGTCTCTAACTGTACTCAGATTTGACCAAAGCATCGACACCTGTTCACACCAAGGACAATAACTATAGAGATATAGATATAGTTTTATAATTCATTCTAAACTTAAAATAATAGCAGAATCCACATCACAGCTATAACAATAATGGCACAGATTGAAACTGCTTTCAAAATGATTTTTTTTTTCAGCTGATAATAAACGGATGATCATAATTCATCCTGCTTTAAAGAGTTTTAAGCATTTAAGATGCTAGATGACAATTACATGAGCTTACAATAAACAGATTGATAAATGCCTTGGTGTGGATGTTAATATAGTTATTGTTACTTTTATAGCCTCAGAGATATGAACTCTCATTTCTTTGAAGACCAGATAATGTGTCTCAGTTGTTTCTATCAAAGAAATTCTAGGAGAAACATTCAGATATAGTGAAATGTTAATGAAATACATAATATAGTTCCATTACATGCTGTGGGTAATGAAAAAGATATCTACCTATATATATATACTATAAATATAATGCACTAATGTTTGATATATGATGTTGTTAACCACTAAAGTCACCTAAATACATAATTCATTGCTCCCTCAGAGTCTCAGAGCTGAAATTCTCAAACATCTTCAACACATCTGCACATCAAGATGTCTCAACATAATCAAAAAAACACCTTCTGCTGGCACACAACAAAACCAGAGCACCTATCATAACATCTAACCCCGAGAATCTTCTTCCAGAAGACAGCTGGAGGAAAAACAGACATCTTATTTATTTTGGTCAGCTAGTTCACTTGAGTATTACGACCAGGTGCTCAAACAAAAGACACCTTCAACATGAAGCCCCCCGCCCCCCATGTCGATTTACTTCTGAGGTAAATCAATAAAGAAATACATGTATGTGCTCTTCTCATGAAAGCAGATTGGTGGGTTCTGGAACATTCTGTTTCTGTTCGCTCCGTTTACATATTTATCATTAAGCACCGTGGCAAAACTGGGCATGTGTTTGGCCTGGCATGTGCAACCAGAAACGGAGCGAAAGAGCAAACCAAGAGGGAAATGGAAAGCAAGAGAGAGCAGAAGTTGGCTTTGTCTTGCATAAAAACAGATGCAGTAGCTGCAGTACCAAAAAACATTTCCAGGACAGGAGGTCTAATCCCGTTGACCTCTTCTCTCTCACTCTTTACGCCCTTGAGCACTTGTTTGCTACTGCAGTTGTTCTGTTGCACTAGACACTACAGCAGTTTTTCTACTTGACATATTTGACTTCTAATTGTTCTCTAAGTGTCACATACATTTTTAATCAAATTATTTTTCTCCCTGAGACCCACTTACTATGTTAGTAACATTATAATCTGTATATATACACAATTTACATCCCTTTCTCTGACACTTAAGACTTGTTCAAACTAAAGATGATAACTATAACAACATCTACACATTTTTAATAATAAATCTAATTATACTTTTTTTCTCTAGCCAATCAGAATCCAGAACCCTACACCTAACCATTCGTCAAGATACAATTCAGGATATAAAAGGCAGATACAACTACAGTCACAATTTACTTTTTACAAAAAAATATAAATATTCAAAGTCTTTCGAGGCAAAACTATTGGTTTGAGAGAGGAACAGACGTGATCACCATCTCCATCCACCATGAAGCTCGGACCCTGTGGGAACACTGGGAGCTATCCGTCAGCTTTGGTTGTGAAATGCCAGGCTCTTGTGTGTCTTGTGAAAGACTGTGTCATGCTAAAGTTTGGGAGTATCTTTTGAATGACTGAGAGGGATCATTTTCAGCTATTAAACATTTTAATCTGACCTTCGCCTTAATATTGCATAGGTTCAGGAGACTTGAAATGTAACAACACTTGTTTGTAATACTTTTATACTGCTTTTTTTCCTTTTTTGCAATAAATATCCATGACTGTACTTTCATTTGTCAGTTAGGTTTATGATGAGTTGAGGATAGGTGCTCTAAAATATCTATGAAAGTATAGATGTATATTAAATAGTTTTTATTTTTTACAAATTAAATGTGCCTTGATCTGATACATAAGGAATACAATTGAAAGCAATGGAGTACCCATCGAAAAGTGACACTTAAGGGGTATCCTGAGCGTTAAAATAGGACGCCAAGTTGTATCGAGTTGGAAGTGAGAACATGTTGGATTATCATAATGAAAAAAAAAACATGTATCATAAATATTTATTGGTTACAGAGCTTATTTTCTGCAGTAATCCAAAATCCAATGGAAAAATACAATTGGGTTTTTTATTGAGGGAACCTGGGTGATACAAACTTCTGGGTTGTCCTAGAAAAATATACCATTACTGCAGTGTTCTATTATATCTATTATGGCAGGTTTAATGCTGAAAGGTGATGTTCAAAAAGGTTAAAAAACTGGCATTTTTGACGTTGAAGGCACAGACAGTATGTTTGAGGTACAAATCTGATAAGTAAACTGCCATAACAGCTGGTCTTACTGTCTGAAAGATGCGATCAATGCTACAGGTGTCAGATGTTTTAAAGTGGGACCTGTGGACATTCAGAGTGATGGATGGACATCATTCTTCATATCTCGTCACTTCTCCCAAACACTTTTGCTCTCATTGACCTAGTCTCTTTCTACCCTGGAATGTTTTTCAGCTGGTGATAAAGGGACGCCCTCTTCTTCCTGTACCCTGTGTTTTTGATGTGTGGCACCCTGGAGCGCTAACTTCAGATTAGGGGAAATGGGTGCGGGAGAGCACGATGGCTGCCGGAGGGCCCAGCGGGGATGTTTTAGTGATGAGTGAAGATTGGGTTTCAAAATGAGAGAAGAGAAATGCTACACAGACAAGATCTATGGTGAACACTGAGAAAAAGACAGAGGCGTGGAGCCTTGGGCCATATGTTACGGCTCTGGGCAGGAAAAAGAGGCCATTTAGTGGTCATTTTAGCAATGATGGAATGGCAGGTACCACCTCAGCACCTGTGTTTGAGACAGTCAGAGGAGGTCATTCAATCTCTCTGTACCCCTGGGTGGTCTCTGTGGTCATTTGAACACCTGAGTATACAGATGACATAACGTGACGCTTTTTGTGAGGTCCACATGGTTCCTTCTGGGAATCAATTTGGCCCTAAAATAATTTTCCATGTAAGTACTAACACTAACATTACTAATCCGAACACTTCCTGGATCATACTTGGATAAAAATATCGGTTAGCATTCCCATTCATCTCAAGGGCAGTTGCTCGGGTGGAGCAGGATTCCAAAAATATGCTATTAGATATCGTCCATCTTTTACAGAGATATTCGAGCCAGCTACACTGTAAAAAATAATTCAGTGGCTTAGTAAATTTCACAAAAATAAAGAGCTATATTAACTTAATAAAATCTTTTGAAATCATTTAAGTGATATTTTGAGTGGGTCAGATTAAAAATAATAATTAAAAATCCAACAAATAATTTCTCTAAAATTTACATATATTATTTAAGTTTATGTAATGAAAATAAATAAGTATTTAACTAACTAATTATATTTTTAATATACCTTCAATATTTCTGGTGAATTCTAATAGAAATATTTGATAATTATTTACTTGTACTGATCTGTTTTAGAAACTAAAATTATTAAGTATTTCCTACCAATTTTCCTAAATAAAGTTCCAGCTTAATAAATGAAAGTTTAAATAAATTGAGTAAATTTCGCGGCTAAAGTGATCACGTGTGCAGCTCAGCAGGAAAAAAAAAAAATCTGCTTTCCTCAGCAGCGACGTCGACTAGCCATACACCTCACAACTCCTGGTAAGTAACGTTAGTCAGCTAATCCTACTTACGTTTGTAACACTTTATTAAAAAGTGAATAATTATTAAGCATTTCCTAACAATTGTCTTTGTATTTTACGTCATATTCAACAAGTTTCGTAGCTTAATCGAAGTCACCTGAAGGACGGCTTTCCTCAGCAACGGCAAGGCCCGCACTCCTCTCATATTGTGGTACGTTATGTAATTTATCCAGCTAGTTAATACTAATTATGTTTGTAATGTTTAATTCAGAAGTTAATTATTAAGGATTTCCTAACAATTGTGTTTGTATTTTGCGTCATCTTAAGAAGTTTAACAAGTTTCGCGGCTCAAACAAGAGGCACCTGTCACTGAAGGACTGCTTTTCTCAGCTACGACGTGAACAGCATCACTCGAATTTCCTGTAAGTAACGTAGTCATTTTATAACTATGTATATTTGCAATAATGTATTCAAAAGTTGATTAAACATTGACCGTGTGTACGTGTACATAACAGTGTAGTTTTCTAAGTTAGTTAGTGGGGCAGCCATATGTATGTTAGTTTTTTTTTTTTTTTTGGAGTGGGTTAACGTTCGTACTATTTGGATCACCGTTTATTTCAACCGCCATTTGAAAGTCTAACGATAAGTGTAACCGTGGTCCAGCAACTATACATGCCCAATGGAAAACGATTTTGTACAGGTTCCCCTTTGGGGTCAGTGGCTTGTCAAAAGGGAACACATCATTTATGAACTTTCAAATGACAACATTCTGTCTTGTAAAAAGCTGTCACGTTTTTGTAAAACATCATAATTACTACATGAACTCAGGTATGAGCTCTTAAATCACCACTACAAATACTCCATGCAAAAGTATTTAAAATGGCGTGGACATAACATAGACTAGTGCGTTTTAATCAGCTCCCACTATATGCTCCGTTGTAAAATCATTCTAGTACACTGAAACTTATGACATACAATATCGGTCAAAAGTTTGAAAACATTAAGCTTTTTAATGTAACAAATCCAGACCTGGTGGGTATTGAAGGGCAGCCGAGGCTGGGTGAGGGGTACGTTGTTTTAATTGAGTGAACTTACTAAATTTCTTAAGAGTGTGTTTAAATATATTCATTTTGATTTGAATTAAGTAATATTTTTGTTCCCTGAAACAGATCAGTTTAATTTTCCATCCTTAAATAGTTTGATAGAAATTTCACAAATATATTATGTGTATTATAAATGAACAATTTGTTAGTCAAATACTAAATTGTTTTAGTGGAAAAAATAAAATATAACTGTACATTTTAGATAAAATAAACTGTTGTATTTTTAGTCAGTTAATATGTTTACATTTATGCATTTGGCAGACGCTTTTTTCCAAAGCAACTTACATTATTTCCTCAATAAAAGCCTATAGCATTGATTTACAGCATAGAAGCTCGCAGTTGGTCTCTTTTCATTTTTCTTTTAGGGTTATTGTTAAAAATAAATGTCCCTATGTAGAAAATTAACCTGTCTTGTTGTTAAGAAGAATGCTGTTAATTTTTGCAACTCCTCCCCCTAGTAAACTTTGTTTGAGATTTTACCTATCATATGGTCCAACAGAATGTTTGCTTCTTCAGGTGCTATTTGTTTTGTGTATTTGTCACTTTCTTGTAACATTCAGGTTTGAATGTTAGCTCTAACCAGTTATCTTTAAAATTTGCCTGTAGGGTTCAGCTGATCTACCCATCTTCGTACAAGCAGAGTTGGCAGAGGAGGACATAAAAATCTACATCCTTCGGGACAATGATGGGGCAGTCAGCGATGTAATCTTGGGAATCACAGCAGAGCCTGCTGCCATCTTTTGGGAGTCACATTGGATTTGAGATATCCCAAGACCCACAAATACAGGTCCTTCTCCAAAAATTAGCATATTGTGATAAAGTTCATTATTTTCCTTGATGTAATGATAAAAATTAAACTTTCATATATTTTAGATTCATTGCACACCAACTGAAATATTTCAGGTCTTTTATTGTTTAAATACTGATGCTTTTGGCATACAGCTCATGAAAACCCCAATCTCCTATCTCAAAAAATTAGCTTATTTCATCTGACCAATAAAAGAAAAGTGTTTTTAATACAAAAAAAAGTCAACCTTCAAATAATTATGTTCAGTTATGCACTCAATACTTGGTCGGGAATCCTGCAGAAATGACTGCTTCAATGCGGCATGGCATGGAGGCAATCAGCCTGTGGCACTGAGGTGTTATGGAGGCCCAGGATGCCTTGATAGCGGCCTTAAGCTCATCCAGAGTGTTGGATCTTGCGTCTCTCAACTTTCTCTTCACAATATCCCACAGATTCACTATGGGGTTCAGGTCAGGAGAGTTGGCAGGCCAATTGAGCACAGTAATACCATGGTCAGTAAACCATTTACCAGTGGTTTTGGCACTGTAAGCAGGTGCCAGGTCGTGCTAAAAAACGAAATCATCTCCATAAAGCTTTTCAGCAGATGGAAGCATGAAGTGCTCCAAAATCTCCTGATAGCTAGCTGCACTGACCCTGCCCTTGATAAAACACAGTGGACCAATACCAGCAGCTGACATGGCACCCCAGACCATCACTGACTGTGGGTACTTGACACTGGATTTCAGGCATTTTGGAATTTCCTTCTCCCCAGTCTTCCTCCAGACTCTGGCACCTTGATTTCCGAATGACATGCAAAATTGGCTTTCATCCAAAAAAAGTACTTAGGACCACTGAGCAACAGTCCAGTGCTGCTTCTCTGTAGCCCATTTCCTGCACACGCCTGTGCACGCTGGCTCTGGATGTTTCTACTCCAGACTCAGTCCACTGCTTCCGCAGGTCCCCCAAGGTCTGGAATCGGTCCTTCTCCACAATCTTCCTCAGGGTCCGGTCACTGCTTCTCGTTGTGCAGCGTTTTTTGCCACACTTTTTCCTTCCCACAGACTTCCCACTGAGGTGCCTTGATACAGCACTCTGGGAACAGCCTATTCGTTCAGAAATTTCTTTCTGTGTCTTACCCTCTCGCTTGAAGGTGTCAATGATGGCCTTCTGGACAGCAGTCTTACCCATGATTGCGGTTTTGAGTAATGAACCAGGCTGGGAGTTTTTAAAAGCCTCAGGAATCTTTTGCAAGTGTTTAGAGTTAATTAGCTGATTCAGATGATTAGGTTAATAGCTCGTTTAGAGAACCTTTTCATGATATGCTAATTTTTTGAGATAGGAATTTTGGGTTTTCATGAGCTGTATGCCAAAATCATCAGTATTAAAACAATAAAAGACCTGAAATATTTCAGTTGGTGTGCAATTAATCTAAAATATATGAAAGTTTAATTTTTATCATTACATTACGGAAAATAATGAACTTCATCACAATATGCAAATTTTTTGAGAAAGACCTGTACTCACTTGAGTTGTTCCAAAAACTGTTTCTTGAGCTGGATCCTCCAAAACTCTGTTAATGTTCAGAGGTTAAAAAATTATCTTCTTGCATAGTAGTGGTTCATGATCATCCCACAGAATGGGTATTCCTGATGGAAGTGTTTCTGTTATCGGATTAATTCTGTTGAAGGGATAGTTCACTCAAAAAGATGATGTTGTCATAATTTACTCTCCCTCAATTTGTCCCAAACCTGTACGAGTTTCTTTCTTCTGTTGAACACAAAAGATATTTTAAGTGAAGTGACGTGACATTCAGCCAAGTATTAAAGAGTGTTGGTTAACGCAGTTAAAGGTTGCCATTGACTTTGCATAGTATACTTTTTTTTTTCCTACCATGGAAGTCAATGGCAACTTTCAACTATCTGTTAACCAACATTCATTAAAATATATTTTGTGTTCAACACAAGAAAGAAATTCGTACAGATTTGGGACAACCCGGGTGGCGGGCGAGTACATTATGACAATCTCATTTTTTGGGTGAACTATCCCTTTAATATTGATGTAAGTGTTGCTTTTATTTTTTTTATGGTTTAATGTTGAGTGTGACTGCAAATGGCTGGTATGCACCAGGAACAAAGTAAGATGTCATTTCATCGTATTTTACATGTAATCTACTTGAATACTAAGATGGATGAAATGTTTCATAAGGTTTAATCATTTCCCTTATGGCTACTTTACAGTTTTAATTTTTGCAATTTACTGGAATATTAAAATGGATAAGATGTTTCAAAGGTTGATTTTAGACTTTGTCTTATGTTTAATTGACAAATAAATTTTCAATAAAAAAATGTGTTTCTTTCTTTATTTGGTTTTATTATATTAATTATAAAGGGTAAATAGTGTAAAAAAAAAAAGTGAATGCAACATTTTGATAATTTATAGTCCAATATTAAGTTAAATTCACTTTTACATGTAGTAAACGTAGCAAATTTTTTTGGTTAAATTTCATCCAATATTTCAATTATATCTACTCAATATTTTTTGTTTATTTTACATAGAATTACAGTTGTGGTGTTTTATAATTTTGATTATATCTAATTAATTTTATTTATCATATAAAGTAATTCAGTTATTCAGATTTACTTAATTTTTTTTACTGACAATTACTTAATTTAAACAGTATATTTCATTGATTTCACAGCTTTAAAATTTACTCAATTTTTTTGAGTGTAAAAATGTTTCACCAAAAAAATTGAGTAAATAATAGTTAAACTTTTTACAGTGTACTGGAGTTAATTCACTGTTCACAGGGAGCTTGATTGACAGGCGATCTGACCAATCAAACATGGATTATGTTCCGACGCTGCTATCCGCCATCTTGCCCGACAGCTACAGCTGATCCCCATAGAAATCAATGTTAAAACGGTGTAAAAAAGATACCTAAATATAAAAATGTGCAAAGGGGTAAAGCTGTACTTTTGTTGGCTGCCACAAAAAAGGTAATAAGCTAAGCTTGTTTTGTTCATCAGATTTGTCCATGTCAGGCGCTGTATGCATGGCTTGCAGTACTTAAGTTAAAATACTGAGTGTTAAATGATAAAAAATAATATGTTCAAATGTTGCAGCTAATATCACTTCATGTCATCTTCCCACTCGTTAAACTATGACAGGTCCTTTACTGCAAAAAAGAAGGTCATTGCAACACTCTAAAGTGATGAAACTATGGCACCATGTGCATTTTTAAACCATTTTAATAGGTTTCACATAATATTATTGGCTCAGAAAATATGTTAATGTGCATGCACAGTAGCCGCAGCTGTATCCCTTCTAGCCTTATCCATAAATCAGACAGGAGAGTAATGTTAGATCAAATTTGGTGGACTTAAACTTGAAAAATTGTGTGTTTGGTAGCTGAAATAAAATACTCTTTGATGTTTATTTATGTTCATTTCATGCTTTACGTAAATATGAAACGATGATCGGTTCATGTGCTTGAACAGAGGCAAAACAGCTGTATGTCACAACACATTAAGAGAGCCACAAAATGGTATTTATTGTTTGAATTTCTTAAAAAATGACAAGTTGAAAGCAGAGAGTCCTCAGACCTAGAAAGTAACCTGCTCTGTCTTGTCTGTCGGTGTGTTGTCAGTTTCTTTGCTCTGCGATGTATTTTTCACTGCGTGAGAGCATGATGTGCAGTGTAAGAGTGGCATGGTTTGTCGGAGATGGCAACAATAATTAAAGAGGGCGGGTCTTTTTGTCAATTAAAAAACAATTACATGTGACTAATCTCTCTGAAGCCACAGGAGAATGACACTGATTAGCTGATAGCACCACAAGAACACAGACAGCCTTAAATCCATCACTAGCAACTATACTGAGCTGTGATGATATGTGAACCTGGATCACAAAACCAGTCATACTGGTACTTTTTTCAAATTGAGATTCACGCATCTGAAATCTGAATAAATAAGCTTTCCATTGATGTATGGTTTGTTAGGACAGGACAATATTTGGCCGAGATACAACTATTTGAAGTCTGGAATCTGAGGTTGCAAAAAAATCTAAATATTGAAAAAAATCACCTTTAAAGTTGTCCAAATGAAGTTCTTAGCAAAGAATATTACTAATCAAAATATTTAGTTTTGATGTATTTACCGAAGGAAATTTACAAAATATCTTCATGGAACATATCTTTACTTATATACTTATATACTATATTATTTACAATATCCTAATGGTTTTTGGCATAAAAGAAAAAATCTATAGTTTTGACCCATACTATGTATTTTTAGCTATTGCTACAAATATACCCATGCAACTTATGCCTGGCTTTGTGAACCAGGGTCACATATAATGAAAAAATGACCACAAACATTTGAAATGGTCAATGTTAAACTAATAAATCAATAAAATAATGATATATTTATTGATTGATGAAATTGCTAATCAATAAAATGAAAAGACTGTCAACTGAGCAAGATTTAGAACTAAACTAGATTATGTAGTTATGCCATCCACCAGCAGGGGCTAACTGGGTCATGCTAACCTGCTTGTTTAATTGCTCATCAGAGGTACAAGCAACCCTTCAGGAGCTATGGTTTCACGAGTAAGACAATCGTGCCAGACAGAACAGCATCAAACCAGTCCAAACTAGCCATGAAAGCCTTGATGTAGGTGAGAGTTTGCTTGTTAACTCACTGGGAGATGCCACAGAGTCTCCGGAACCTTCACAACCGTCCTCATCATCACATTCACCACTGCTCTCTCCACTGCCTGTCTCGTCCCAGGACTCCCTGTGCCCCACACCAGGCATGATGTGTTGGATTTCCTAAAAAAAAATAATAATAATGATTACAAATGTCAGATCGGTATACAGTACATCCAAATATGAACAAGTGACAGTGTGTAGTGGAATAAACAAATGATGATATTTTGTTATAAAAACAATGATATAAAAACAACTACTTGGAATAAGTATTACAATATTTTACAATTAGAAAATTAATGAAGTAGTTCTGGAAGTTGAGTGCTATATATACACTACCTTTTTAAAATTTTCATTAGCAAACCTTAAATACATTATTTTTCTACTGTTATATAACTCTTTATTTATAGAAGAATTCTAGGTCATGGTTTCAAAAAAAAAAAAAAAGCAGTATTAACTTCAACACTGACTAATAAAAAAATTTTTTGAGCACCAAATCACCATATTAGAACAATTTCTGGAGGATCAGGTGACACTCAAGACTGAAGTAATGGCTGCTAAAAATTCAGCTTCGGGCATTGTTTGGATTGTTGTTTCACTTCTTAACTCTCTACGAGACAGCTAGCATAACCAGAGGGTTAACCAACAGGTCTGGCCCAGGCATATCTGCAGACAGAGAGAGTTTGGCATTTCTAAATCAAGCCTCCAGCATTGGGTTCGGGCCAGAGCTGCTCCTTAGGATGGGTGAAACTGGTTTTCTATAGCACAAGCAAAGATATTTTTAACCTACGCACACAAACTCTACATACAGTAGAGCCAAAAACTCTGGAATTTTTTGTTTCAACTTGGAAATAAAATACATTTTATATCATTCACTCAAATTATATTAAAAGTACATCATAGATACATTTTTCACTGGTGGTCCCAGACTTTTGGATCCCACTACAGGTCTATATCCAGTCAAATCCACTCCACTGCCATATTAATCTTTCCACTGACATTTTACTTTAGAGTTTCCTTCTTGTTGAGTACAAGGTTTTGAGCCTAGCAAGGTAAAGAATTAGATTTTTCACTACCTGCTGAGGACTAAATGTCACAACACACTCCCTATATACAAGTCCTTGAAAGTCACTTTGTGCAGAGGTGTCCACTGGGGAAATAAATGTCAATGTAAAGGTCAAACTCACATGACCCATTAACCTTTGAGTCAGCACAATCAGGAGCAGGCAGGCTGCACACGCTTGCCGTGACCTTTCACCCTCTGCCCAGGGCTTATGAGTCAGCTAGAGACATGAAGCTATAGATAAATATAGTAGGTCGGCCAGGAGCTAGACAGACAGATAAATATAAAGACGATATTAATGGACAGTAATGACAACGGCTCCACACACATGGTTCAAACCTCACAGCTTGGCTTTCTAACTTTGTCATGACAAAGCACATGGACGCCTTTCAAAAAAAGGCTACGTGCAGTTTGACGCAAGCACAGAAGATGATTCGTAACCTCAACTGGCGTTCTGGGGAAAGATTTTCAACTCTGCAAATGCACCAACGTGCGCAAACTCAAACCTTTTCTGTTCCTTATTAATAACCTCATATGGAAGCACTGATTTCATAAATATTTTTAGATCGGACCGTTTTAGGTTTTTTCCAATCTGAGATGCCTAATTGAATTGCTAAGCCACAAACCGCTGAACTAACTTTTCCAAAAACACATGAGAGTGTAATGAAGCTATATTTCTCATGTGTTGTTATTGGTAAAACCTATAACCTTGTTGACCTAATGATGAAATAAAATACACTATAAACATTACGTGAAAAAACGTAACTAAGAATTATTTCAAGTTGCAAGTGCAGTGTGCAGGTAATGTTCATTTCATAATGTTTCATCTGAAACTTCCGGTCATGATGAGAGATGCTTTTCAGCATCCTGATGCCAAACCTATTCCTGTCTGCTTATCTATTTTATCGGTAGGTACATAGTACTCCTGCACTGAGAACATGCCCTTCTGCATTATCAATAGACATAATACACACTTGCTCAGCCCGACACACACACCTCCTCACAACCAGCATAGAGAAACATATAATGGAAAACAGGATTTCCTCTGCTCAATGAAAGCCTACATGATTTTAGTGGAACTGATTATGATTTCACACAATCAAGAAATGTGCAACACAGAATTATACAACACAGTCTTTCCTAGCTGAGTAACAGAATAACTTTTGTTAACCAGAAAGAGAAGAAAGAGTGGTTGTTTGCATGACGCAGTCTTGCATTTTATGCAGAATTCTTAATAGAAAGTTCCAAAGTTTAAGTTTATTCTCGATATAAACCCACAAGTGACATTTTGATCTGACTATTCTTCTTTATAGGACTATTAAAGCCATGGATAATTATCAGAAAGAACACAGCTGTTGTTGAAAAGAAAATGCTGTTTCTCAAACAACTGAGAATTGAACCAGTTTGAAAGTGCACACTGATATTCATGTTGAAATCATATTGCACTATAGAAACTGCTGAAGTAATGCAGACACTGGGTTTCCAGTAAATATGAAACGGCATACAATTTGGTGCGTTTGTAATAGAGGCCAGTGAGTAGGTGCTGTGCAGGTAAACCTCATTCCCCTGATCTCAAGAGATGCACTAGTCTCCTTGTTAGTGCGTCTGCCTCCCATGACAGAGACCTGGGTTCGAGGCCCACTCGGAGCAAGGACGAGGTGTGGGTGGTGAGGACCTGGGAGAGAGGGGTTACATTGGTGCCATGACCCAGATGGGATTGAGGTTGAGGTTACTACTCAACCATATTGGAGGTCCTTTACATGTAGACAAAGGTCAGAAGTGGGTAGAAAATGTTCATTCAAAACAAAAACAGTAGAAGTGGGCTACAAAAAAGTAGAATTTGACATTAATGTAACTCTGATTTAGTATAGACCAAATTGAAGACATGTTTGAAACTTTTAGACATCAACCCAAAAATAAATGTGATTAAATGAGCAAAAATAATCAAGTTTCAATGTAAGCATATTTCCTCATCTGTGCTTCATGTAGTCATTAGGTCCATAAGTCAACCACTGCTTATAAACAAGTCTCTGAAAACGAATATTTTAGATCAAACCCTTACAGACCAATTAACCTTGCAATCATGCAAAGTAGTCAAATGAAGAATTTAATTACATATGTGTGTGTTAATGGACTGGCTGGCAGTGTCGCGACTGAGTCAGCAAACCTACGGAGATCTCTACCAATACGGACAGAGTCAAAAAACGAATTAAATAGAGAGGGCTCTGGACTCATTTCCCACTAAAGCTCTCTAATTAGACACACTATAAAGAATTAATTAAAGAATGAAAGACTGCAGTGACCATGGTTACAGTTTATTAACTGGCTGAAGGCCAAGTTATTTCAGCCTCACTGTCTAATTCTGTAAATGACAAACAATGCAACACATTTTTTAACAAAGCCGAGGTTGACACGTTAGATTGAGATTGATTAAATGCGTTTAAACTTTGTTTCACAAACTGAAAGCAGAGTCAAATAACAGTTTGTGAAAATTAACTGCATATGAACCTGGAATATATTCAAAATAGAGAACCTATAGAACATTAAGACCTAGAACATTACCTCTGGCAATAAAGTAAATGGAAATTGCACTTTTTAGACCAGGAGATCTAAAGATCAAATACCTTACAAGCGCTTTTGAGTATGGCTACAAGGGTTGTGCAAAGGTGGAGGCCACATGGGACATGTAACTCATACTTTACATACTCCATAAGACAGGCAGTGTAAAGGGAGCTCAATATGCAACTAAAATCATCACTTGTGTGTGTCCCTCTCTTCCTGTTCACAAACAATCATGGCCAAAATTCACGTCCTAGGAGAGCAACGATCACAGCAAGTCCAGACATCTGCTCGTAGATGTTTCCAAAGTGAGATCGGACAGACTCCAGGTTAAATATTGTAATGGGGAATGTTCCTGCCAAAGGTCACTACTGAGACAAGTTCATTTGTACATCTAGATCTACAGTTTTTTTTTTTTTTTTTTTTTTTCACACAGCAAAAAAAATTACAATAATAATAGACCATATTACACCATATGTTGGCCAATGGCAATATCTGAACATCCTTCCTAGAATGTATGTAAGGCTCACAAATTTACATTTACTGTACACTTAAAAAAAAAAAGAATGACAAACCTTAATTCAAAATACTACAGTTTCACTGTGAATATTTAATTAAGCTTGTTGTAGCTTTGTTGCTTTGTTGTTCAAAATGTGGGACTG